>NC_057687.1:10755082-10760082 GCF_014466175.1 Vespula pensylvanica | reverse complement strand
TTTCCTTTCCTCGATTAATTAGACCCAAAATGGCCACCGTCGTTCTCTCGCTCTCCTGGACCACCATTTTATCTGAGGTGTTTCACCGGCCGGATTCGACGTTAAGCGTCGAACGTGGTCGCTCGTAAAGTAGAGATAAGTCGCCGCCTACCAGAAAGGATCGCCGAAACGGCAGCAGCTGCACCGTAGATATTATGGCGCCGAAAGGAGGCTGGAAAGGATAAATCCTTGGAGATTAGATCGTGGGTCCTGGCTCGAGTTTCCAACTCGAAGAAATAAAGAGAAAGAAAGAGAGAAGTCAACGCGAACTTCCAAAGTTTTACATCGAAAATTTAACTCTTAATGATATTAGAAGAACGTACTTACCTAAGCTAAGTTTCTAATCTTGATGTTAATCATATCGATAAAACACGTTCTAGGTAACTCGTTTGAAACTCTACTGGTACCGTAGAGCGAAATTGAAATTGAATTGAACTTTCGAGTCGAACGAATTCTTGATTCCCGAGACTTGTATCGAGTCGAGTCCTGATTAGAGTCTAAGTTAGAGCGAATAAATACCGTTCGTTAAGAGCCATTTCGTTCTCAATGGGAAATCTAAGATGGATAATCCTCTTAACTAGATGTACTGGTACAAACATATCTACTTACTTTACATGACTAATCACGATATTATCATTCGTCGAACGTAGGTATCTGATTGGTTTAGAAACGAGTAAACGAAAGCGGAACGGATTTGACGAGGAACGAAGAAATGTAAAGGAAAGGAAAATGCTGTTAATCGCATAGCTCGCTTGCCGTCCAAGGCTAAAAGCATGCTTAGCGAATGAGAAACTTAGACGCGAAGTGCTAATTTTCTTTCTCTCCCTCTCTCTCTCTCTCTCTCTCTCTCTCTCTCCCTCTCTCTTACTCGTAATTAAGGACAATTACGAGCTCGTACGAACGATTAAAACAGGCCGCTCGCCTTAGAAGAAGCTCGGATCCGACTCTAGTTCTACCATGGCGGGTCTCTACAAGCCGTTGAATATCGCGAAAATCGTGTTTACAACGGCGCGTAACGTTTCGTTCCCTCGTTATCCTTATCGTAACATGCGCGTTAAGTATCGTGACGGGATATCAAAATATCGTTGAGAAAGTCAACGAAGACTATAGGAATAATCTTCCATAAAAAGAAAAAGAGAGAAAACTATTCGCAGATCGAAAGAGAACAGAATTTAATAAAATGATGATAAATTAACGTAACTATATTAAATAAGATAAGAATCTCTAAATAGAATGAACAAATGACATGTAAATCGTTATAAAATCGCTCGTTATAATGTAACACGTAAAATCATGTCGAGTATGGGTATCCGCACAAAATATATTCTCTTTCATCCCAGCTAAAAAAAAAAAAAGAAAAAAGAAAAAAAAACCATAAAGATAGTTTCAATTCGAACGTATCTTTTCGTTGTGAATAGGAACGAACGAAGGCATCGATGTTGAACGAATAAGAAATAAAAAACAAGAAGAAGAGGAAGAAGGAAAGGAAGGAAAAGAAAAGACAAAAAAATATGAAGGAGGTAGGTACGTAAAAGAGGCACGCATGGTGGCTAAGAACGTAGCGAAGAAAACGAAATAATTGCCTTCTTAAAGTGGCACGAAGGCACATAATTTCTCACGAAAGGGGGCGAGATTCTCTGGAGCGAGCGAACGAGAGAAAGAAAGAAGAAAGAAGGAAGGAAATAAATAAAGGAGAAGAAGAAGGAGAAGAAGATGGCTTCGCGGTAAAGAGGGACCAATTTCGTCGCTAAAAGGGACGAGTATAATAATGCAATTATTGGCGCTCCATCTCTCTCTCTGCGTCTGCATGTTGTGCATGCGCCTCAGAACGCCGTTCTTATTAGCAGGCAATATTTTAATCTCAAATTGGATCTAATGACGTTCGTAATTCGCGTGAGCCCACCGGCCTCTCTTCCTCTCTCTCTCTCTCTTTCTCTCTCTCTCTCTCTTTCGCTCTCTCTTTCTTTCTATCTTTATCTCTGTAGCTCTCTCTCCCTCTCTCTCTCTCTCTCTCTCTCTCTTTTTCTTTCTTTTTCGATCGAAGAAACTCTTCGATCGTACTCTTCTCTTTCGCTCTTCTTATCCGTCGCTTATTATAAGATACCCAATGAATTTCTTTTTCAATGAAAGATTTTCTTCTTCAAACAAAACGATATCGTATTATCATCGTTATTCAAGAGAAACAAATTAACTGTCACATGCCAGTTGTTATATACTCTTATCTTATATAAATCGATGTAATTTCAATTATATCCAACAGTAGGTAGGATAGGAAGGAAACATCTTGGAATTGATTGGAAAGGGTAAAGAAAATCGCTCAATCGTGAGAATCGATTTAAGAAACGATTGAATCGTTTCGTAAATAATAATCCTATAATTCGCACCAAGTATCACAGAGTCGGATCACTGACAAATGATAGCCGTGTGAACGCTAAAAACGGATAATGAAGAGTCTCTTATGAGAGCGCCAAATTTGAACACGCGTTCGTGCGTTTGGAAGTTTTAAGTCGATGTCGTTTGCAAGAAACATCTGCGGTTAAGAAAGAGAAAGACAGATAGATAGAGAAAGAGAGAGAGAGAGAGAGAGAGAGAGAGAGGCGAAGAAAATGAACAAAAAAAAGAGAAAGAAAGAGAGAAGATTTCTTCTGGTACGCGTTCATCTCGGCGAGATCTCGAGGGCGTGACGAGATACGAGAGGCAGAGTCAAGAAAAGAAAAGAAAAAAAAGGAAGAAAAAACAAAAACTGATTGCAGGTACCCACGAGCAGCACTCAATTCAGATAATGGAATGACTTGATCGTACTACCACCACCTTCATCACCAACACCGCCACCGCCACCACCATCACCACCATCACCACCACCACCACCAGCACCATCACCATCACCATCAGGTTCGTCTTCGCGCGTACACCGTCCATCAGCCTCAAGGCCTTTTACCCAGGCCGGAATAAATTGCCATGCAGGGTGCGGCATTTCCAACCAGCTTACGCCGATTCCGTGCTTGTATACCACCTAAGTATCCGCGATTGGTATCCCATTTAAGGTGGCTTTCATTCTCATTAAAACCACCGCGATCGAACGAAACGCATTTATTATCCTCTTCCTCTTCCTCCATCGATTCCCCACCTTCAACTCTTTCTTCATTTCACCCATACGTTTTTCCACGTTACGGATACGAACATGGTATTTTTCTTTCGAAATTAGATGACATTTGTTTTTATATAAAAAAGAAGGAAAGAGAACATTGATTTACTCGGATAGAAAGAGAGAAAAAAAGATATAGAAAGAGAAAGAGAAAGAGAGAGAAAGGGAAGAATTCGTCCTAGATTAGAAGAGCGTTTTTGCGCAGAATCACTCTGTGAGAGATCTCACGGGACGAGTATCGTTTTGCCAACGAGATAACGCACGCCTTCGGTGCCTCTTTCACAATCACGAAAGACGCATAGCTATTTACGTATATATGTACATTGTGCATACGTAAGTAAGTAAGTAAGCAAGTAAGTAAGTAAGTACATATACAGTACAATACGGACAAATCGAAATCGATACGCAGCTTCTTCTCGCTCGAGGATAATTTCAAGTTGGATCTATGAATCTTCCTCTTTTGCATATTCTCCTTCCTTCTCATAACACGTTGTTATATTCAGAGTATACCCCGACATACGCTATTATTGCTTTTCATTTTATGTATGTACTCTTCAACGTAAAATCATTTAGTATCGCATTATAAAAAAGAAAAAAGAAAAGAGAGACAGAGAAAGAATGAGTAACAGTGAGAAAGATATATATATATATATATATATATATATATATATATATATATATATACATACACACACACACTATAAAGAGATTGCTATAGCAAGAAGACAATGGTTTAAATTTGAAATATAAAAAGTAGAGGATGAGCTGGCAAAAATCATTCAACGAGGATGGAAACTAACTCGTGATGGTGTTAAACGAAATAGAAGGGGGGAAAAAGGAAAAAAGGAAGAAAATAAAAAATACAAAGTGAGAGAGAAAGAGAGAGTGAAAGAAAAAGGGATAGCTTAAAAAGCGCAGCGTGGCGATGGCGGACGGAACGATCTAACTCGGCTTAACTACATAACTACATCTTTCTTTTACGTTCCACCCGAGTAGGGCCCGCGGCCACTTACCTTCTTCACCCTTTGCCAGCTTCGCCCTCTGTTCCTTTCCCTTTCTCTCTCTCTCTCTCTCTTTTTCTTTCTCTCTCTCTTTCTTTCTTTCCTCATCCGTACGACTTTGTCTTCTCCTGTTTTCTCCCTCTTCTCTCCTTTCTCATCAGCCATCCCCCCTTCCCTTCTTACGTCCACGCTATATCTTTCTCTCCCTCTTCCTCTTTCACCTTCCACGATCATCCCAGTCTCTCTTTTCGTCTCTCTCTCTCTCTCTCTTTCTCTCTCTCTTTCTCTGTATCTGTATCTATCTCTCTTTCTCTCCTTCTCTCATACTCTCTTTCTCGTTCCTACTCTTCCTTCCTCGTTCGTTGCACCGCCTTTCTGCGTTACGGTGCGATCCAGCGGAGTCGTCGGCACGGAAAAAAGGCGGCCCTAAAAGAACTTCATATTTTTTATGCCCTGACAGCGACTTGGGTGGTCCAAAATGGCCGCCCAATGATGTAATATAGTGCTCTCGCTACGAGCCATCTCTCTCTCTCTCTCTCTCTCTCTCTCTCTCTCTCTCTCTGTTTCGAAGAGAAGATGCTCAAAGTGAACGCGTTTAAAAATGCAAACTTTCTTTTCCTTTTCTTCTCCTCCCACTTTCCGCGCCTCTGGAAAACGCAGGTGTTTATAATTTTACCCTTGTTGTTATTTGCAATCTATGTATATCGAAAATGGCAAAAATGGCGGACAGCCAACGTATACACGGTTACGTGCAAGAAAGACTTTCGTGGACCAAGATCGAACGCGTTGCCTTCCGGCGACGGACGATAATTGTC
>NC_057687.1:10680082-10750082 GCF_014466175.1 Vespula pensylvanica | reverse complement strand
ACGAATAAGAACGTACCTTAGCTTCGCCAAACACAATGTATATATCTGAAGCTGGATTTTTCAAAACATCAGGCTTGTTGATAACAAACAAAATGTTCTTCGATTTCCTAATGGTTACCCTATTGACACCTTGTACCTATATTACGAAACAAAAAAAAAGCAAATGTTAAAATCACGAATTAATAACAATTTAAGAAAAAATAGATAGTTTTATGAAAACAGAAAAAATTACATACCGGTTTCAATCCTAACTTGCTCATAAGCTTTCTAGCTTTTTTCTCTCCACGGCTTTGTTTAGCTTTAGAGACCAAATCGATGGGAAGTCCAGTAACCGCTGTAGTTGGAAAACCGGCTGTGCCACCGACACCGGCATCTTCTAATTCTGGAATAGTATCGTCTGAATCGGAATCAGTTCCAGATCCAACTCCTACTCTCGCAGCCTCAATTTTTGTGGGCTCGGAGCTGGCAGCTTTGTCTAGTTCGGTTAATTCAGGCATTTTTCTTAATCTCTGGTAAAAATTAAAAAGATATTTTTAATTGTCATACAAGGCAACATATAATAAATAAAATAAATAAAATTTATTCATATATCTACAACATAAATGTATATTCAAAAAAACATAATTTTTCTCTATTTTATTCTACCCCACTCTGTGCTACATAGACGTAAATCGATCAATCCCAAAACGAGAAAAATGAGGCACGTGTTTTGTACAAAGTTAACGAAATAAGAAAACACCATCTACAACGTATATCCGATAAACTTAAAAACAAATTTTAATAACTTCAAGATCAAATGAAGGAATTATTATCGTTCGAAATGACAATACAAATATAAATAACACAACGACGACAAAGAATAGCAATGCGGATTCAGTGCGGCCATTTCCACAATTAAGCAGACATTGTTATGGCGCCCTATTAAATTTCTGTAAAAGCACCGCACACAGTAGTTTCCGTCAACTTCTTCGTACCTATTAAACGTTTATAAAATATCGTTTTTCAACTCATACTCTACTTTTAAAAAATGCAATAACTTTATAGCTCGTTGACGAAGTTTTATATATAAGTGCGTATAAAATCGTAGACAAGGCCTACCAAGCTTTCCAAATACAATCACGTATATTATCGATGATAAGAAATAAACTAGAATATTACTTCTATATAAACGTTATTTCAACAAATGTTACATTAGTTAAACACATTTTAACAGGTTTCGTAAGACGATGCCGATAAAATCATTAGATTTACCTCAAACGATAGTCCCTCGGCGGTAGGGCACTATTTTTACCATATAAACTGAGGCCAGTTCACACATGTGCTACTTTCTGACACATCTTTGTACTTTTAAGAACGCAAACATTAGACAAGCGCAGAGTTAAATCTCATATACAATCGACGACACAATTCATTGTTCTACAATGATGAATTTTTCATATTATCTTTTTGAACGTTATAATCTTTATTCCTTTTTTTTTTTTTTTATTTATTCTTATAAACAATTTTTTTTATTAAATCAACGGTATAGATATTTTAATAATGTAAACATTTTTTGACTCTTACTGTTTGATCATCGAACCAATCGCAATACCTTATGAGTTGCACGAAATGATCACGTTGATCTGATCACATTGAGCGTAAATTGGAATTTTATATTTCTTATAATAAGAATATAAAGAATATAAAAAATAATAATAATAAAGAAAAGCATGAAATTAGAAGTATTTTAGATATTTTGTCATCTTTAATCATTCAAAAAGTAGTTAGACTTTCGAACTAGAAAATGTATTTATCTAAACATATGTATTCTAATATTTTAATAATTTTTTTATTCGTGTTAAATAAACTTAATATCATTATGAACAATGTAAAAAAAAAAAAGGATTAAATTCTCAAAGAAAATATAGTTCTAGAATATAATAGAATATAAAATAGTAATAAAAAAGAAATGAAATATCAAGGAAAATGGATAGAATGTGATTCATATAAGCATTCATAAAAAAAAAAAATAATGAACGCCAAAATAGATTATATTTAACAATAAATTTCAAAAATACAAATTTCAGATTATTATTACAATGGTTCAAGTTATATTTATTTTATGCGATATATGGTAGCAGAAAGAAAAAAAATCGTTATAAAAACAATACAATATCTAGTTATACAATACTTTCTTTTTTGTTTGATTTTATAATAAAATTATTTCTATCTTTTATAACTTTTCTTCCGTATATTTTAAAATTTGTATAACGTACACATAGATTTTAAAAAATTATATAAATGTTAGCAAAAACAATAGTCAGAACTCTTATTCTTATAAGTGCAAACACTTGTATTCAAAACACAATAAAAGATAAAAAATTATTTATAAATATATATGATAAAGTATTTACAAAAAAAAAAAAGAAGTAACTATTGTAGATACTCTTGAGAAATATAAAATGCAAATATTTTTTGTTATAAAAATATTCATGTAAAATTTTATTTAACTTTAAAATTTGTATATGTATAGTATATATAACTTATAATATTTAGATATACATATACACTTATACATTACAAATATATCTGCTTTTTTGCTTGTGGAGATTACATTCGACGTAATATTAATCCAAAACAACGAATGTCTACTATATTATTATGCATATAATAACTTCAAACATTTTCTCATATAGTATTAATAGACAAATAAGTGTCTCGCGAGACTTATTTCTTTGATTTTCTAATATCTTTTAATCTTTGTAAGATAACACTTAAGCTTTTATCGTGCAGAATTTATAACGTACTTAACAAATATATTTTTGTAGCAAACATCTCATTAAATATGTATTTTTCTTTTTATTAAGTGTAAACATCAAAATATTTTCCATATGTATCATTTTTATATGTATATATAATTCTTCAATTAGCATTTTGAATACTTAAAAATATAATATCAATTACTAGTAATTTTATAAATTAGTCAGGTCTATAGAATTTATCTTTCAGTAAAATATAAATTATTTTGGAATTTTCTAAAAAAGAAAAGAATAAATAAAATGCAATAAAATTACATTAAACATATTTTTCTTATTTTCCAAAATATGAAAAAATTTAATAATTTTTATGTTCACTTGCAAAAAGTTCTTCTAATATAAATACTAATTTGTTTCTATTATCAAGATAAACAGTCTCATATGAAATACATAGTTTATAACTAAATTATAAGAATTTGATTATTTTTCTAATGATAAATGAATTAAGATTGTAAAATTAATAGAAACATTATTTAGATGCAAACTGGAAAGAATGATTATTTGTTATAATTAAAAAGAAACTCTATCTTTATCATACTGTGCTATTAAACTTTTTATGCAATTTCTCTGACGATTGCACAAAGATAACTTGGAATGATATTTTTTTTAACTGTTGAGAATTTAATAATTTCTTTTCAAATCTTTATATAATTGACCACTACTAAACATAAAACACAATTATAATATATTGCGCTGTATTATTAATGTCATTATCAACAGTAATATAGTACCTATGCCGACTGAATTCTTAAGATATCAATCTTCAACTTCCATTTCTTCGTTGGATTTTTTATCTTCTGAGCTTTGCATTCCTAATTATGAAGCAGTTATGTAGAAATAATTAAAAAAGATATATAGATAGAAAGAAAAATACACATTTTTTTTTAGGATATAGATAAAATAATAGATAAATATTAGCCAAAAATTTTATGTTTACCTTTTTCATTTATATTGAAATTAGTATAATTATCATCAATATGCTCTTGGTTTTCAGATATTTCTGCTGGTCTTTCAACTAGTTCAATATCTGAATCTAAAAATTAGTCACTCCAGATATATATACACATACGCGCGCGCACACATACACACACACATATATATATATATATTGCTTATTTATATTGAGAAAGTAACAAAGTAACAAATTACCAGTATCAGATGAACATGATGCCTCTACTTCCGGAAGTTTTGATGTCTTTATGATTTTATCAGATGAATCATTTGCAAGTGTTCCAGAAGTTGGAGACGTATTAGAAGAAACATCTTCTATTCTTTGGACTCCTGGTTTTTGTTTTCTTGGAGGATTCCAAAAATTGCAATAACAACATCTAAATCCTACGAATACAAGTATTACATTTTCTCATTTATTAGCTACTTTTGTTAACAGATTTTCAAAAATCTTATTCACCTAAATATTCAAATTCTTCTTTAAGAGCCATTCCATTATGACATTCGCACTGACGACAAATTAAAGCATAACGATTTGATGGCCCATCACCCACCAAGTAATCGATTAAACGGTCAAAATTGCTTCTGTGATGTGGTAATACAGGACGTGCTAATGTATACTCAGGTGTTCCTAACACGTAATATAAATTCAATATTAATGTAATATGGATAAAGTGATACTATACACATGTATTAACAGAATATAATATATTAGTATAATTATTTTAAACTTTAAATAATTTACTATGTATAAATACAAAACAGTACTAACTGTAGCCCATGGATGTATTACTAAGCATCCTAAAACCAGTTTGAATAGGAGTATTTAACTGTGTGCTTTTATTAGGAGTTCCATCAACAGGTAAACTTCGAGCATTGATATCCCTTGAAACATTGGGTGACTGATTAGGATTTCCTACAGTTCTTCTTCTTATTTCTCCTATACCAGGCGATGAAAATGCGATAATATGTGGTATGTTGGGTTGTCGTAATTTTTCTACTGTCTCTGGTACTTTAACAGATGTCTAAAAATCAGTAATATTATTCTTATAGTTATTGTAAATTAACTAAATTCTACTTTGAATTTAGAATAATATTTCTTCTATATATTATATAGATGTGTAAGAATCATTATATAATTATATTTTTCACTATTATAACATATACTTGTAGGATTCTAAAATAAGAAATTACTTACCTTTACTATACGTATATAAAAATCTTTATTATGTACTTAATACAATTATTTTGACTTACTGATGTCATTTTCAGTTGATCGGGTGCAAATCGTAATAAAATCTCTTTGGCTTTTTTATATGTTTCAGTTTCTGTAACTTCATCTAAAATTTTACTCTTCTCTTGTTGCATTATTATCAACTTTTCTTGATTCCGAGATATTTTGCGTTTATAGTACCATGATACCATTTTTTTTGTAAATAGTATTCTGTAGTAATATAATGTTCTCTTCATATTTATTGTCAATTCATTTATAGATTAGTTAATCGAGTAACTTATGCTTGCCTTTACATATAATCAATTAAAAAAATAAAGATACTTACATAATTGGAAAAATTAATAATGGAGTAATATAGAATATTTGATCATACAAAGAGGCTGGGAAGAAGTAAAAATAGAAAATGAAGGCTGTTGTAATATAAAGAACAACGCTATAAATGACAAGTGTTCCAACAATCTTTTTGTGCTTTTGTTCAGTATTTTGTCCATATTCTTGTATTTCTTTTATTTTCTATAAACAAACAAATCTTATATTTTTTATATAACAATAAAATAAAAAGAAATAACATAAAATAAAGATTTCTCTTACCGAATCTAAATCTTCTAAAATTTCAATAGTTGTTTTCTTTACCTAATAAGATATAAAATTCTTTATTATAAAAAAAATTACATTAATTTTTTCTCTATTAATAGATCTTAATAAAATTCTATATTCAAATAATTTATGATATAAAAAGTACAAGGTAATCTGATTAAAATACATTAATGTAAAATACTTGAAATTTATTTTAATGTTTGGCGAACGAAAATAACAACTGTAATTGTATGCAAATATCTAAGGAAAGAAACGGTTGGAATGATACTTTTTATCGTATTAATTATCTTTCAATTTTGATTAATCATCCCAATGATATAGAACCAAAATGACAATACATAAAATTTTAAAGATAAATATTTTTCAAAATTCCCTCTATACAGTGTCAAATCAGTTTTGCTCAAAAATTTATATTATTATTTTAAGATATTTAAAATCGATATGCATAATGAATGTGATTTCTTAAAATAATGATGCATATAGAATTCACGAGCGTGCCTTGATTCTAAAAATAACTATAGTTGCTAGATAAAAATATTATTCATGTACATTCCGTTTTATATAGTTCGATAAAAAAAAAAAAAAAAAAAAAAAAAAAAAAAAAAAGAAAAGAAAAGAGAAAAGGAGAGAAAAAATAGAAAAAGAAACAAAATATTAAACATTTCTCTCATAATATATTAAATATTTATGAACTTTCTGAAATGGAACACTTACTCGTCTTAATAATATAGCCAATTCAAGATCAAAAACACGAAGTACGTAATAGGCAAAGCCACGAAACACAATAATGTAACAAAAATACTTACTCGAAATCTGGATAATATGATTCCCATGTTTTCGGACGATCGATCGCGTTCTTTTTCTCGTAAAAAAAAATTACTGATGTTAATTCGATACAAATGTCAATTCTTGTGTCAGAATTGACACTGATTTACAAAAGATTTTTTTAAAACATCGAGATTCAATTGTCATATATGCAACGGTCTACCTTTCAAATCCAATATAACTACACCCGCGTTTTGTACCGATATTTATAACTTGCTTTCTACAAAGATTTTCCAGATGCCAACAGGATAATGTTTATTCACATATTGCAATGAAAAATTATATATATATATATATGTGTGTGTGTGTATCTATATATATTTTTTTCTCATAAAGCCTATGAACTCGATCCAATATTTCATTAATTTTTTGACGATTGTTAACACTTTTTGCTTTTCCTTTCGATTTATATGGATTTTGAAAAAAAAAAAAAATTAACCACAAAAGAATATAAGAAACTGCAATACTATACAATAGCCGTGCGAAATCATACCAACAAAATTAATTAAAAACCTATTTTCTTCGCCATAGCAGCAAATTTTAGTTTTATATATTTGTAATGCTCTTTTCTAATTTCTTAAATATGATATTGGTTATTGGCTGTGTTCACGGTTCTAACAGAAATAACTAATCATAACTCGAAAATGCAGCCAATCATGTTTCATAGATTTCAAATCACCAAGCAATAATTCTGTTCGATAGGTTATTCGAAGATAATCAATACAGATAAAGATATTGAAATAGAACCTTTATTAAAATTTAAAATTATGTTTAAAAAAGAAGTACAAGAATTATAAAATAATATATAAATAGAAATAATACATTTAAAATGTCATGATTTTATTTCTTTACTATTAGCAGCTTTTACTCCCATTTCTACGTATTCATTGATAATTGGAATTGCTTTTTCGATCATATTAATTTCCAAAGGTGAAACTTTTGGGAGACCAAAATTTTCTTTAATTCCTCTCAATCCAAATTGTAATTGAGACGTAAAGAAACGACATACAGGCAATACATTTGATCGTACAAAAGCACATGCATAGATATTATCAATACCACTAAGGCCACTAGCAAGTGTCAAGATTAATTTTACTGCAGCGTTTCCATCCAAAAGGGCAAACTTTTTGACGTTAGAATGGGTTTTCTCTTGTTCGGTTGCTTGAAATAATTCTACCAATGTGCTATTATGCGCCTAAACAATTAATGTATGATTATTTATAAGAAAAGTTGCATAAAAAAAGTATAGTAAAGTATTTGTTTCTAATTTTTCATGCTACTGATCTTATCAAATTATAAAAAATTTTTTAAATATAAGTATTGTTATACTCATACAGTTATAAATCCATCGATAGGTTTCGCACATGATAACAGTGGAACAACAGTATCTAGATCAGCCCCTCCTGCTATTGGAATTGATATAGATGCAGGATTTAAATCTAAGATATTTCCTGTTATCGTTTCAATTCTCATTATCTCCATAGAAGCAGAACCGATCAATCTATTTGGATCCCATTTGCCTGCATGTTTATAAATCTCTGATATCATTGATAATGTTGCTGTTACTGGTTTTGTAAAAATTGCTACAAGAGCCATAGGGCAAATTGTAATTATATCCTCTATTATTTGATGAATATATTTTGAGCATGAATTAAATTGAACATATGGGTCTTTATGGATATTAAGATCAGATTCATCCATAAGCGCGACAATATTTGTCTATAAATAAAAATTGATTTTTCTTATATTTGCTATTATAAAGTAATTAAATTAACATACTTTTGTCAAGGCTTCTCTGATCATTTTTTTTGTAAAATATTTTATACAAATTGAAGTATCAATATGGCTTGCATCCAATACAGTACCAGCTAATGTTCCACTTAAATCAACTAAATGTATATCTTTTATAAGACGGGATTGTTTCAAAAGAATTGCTGTATAGACGGAAGATAACCCTCCACCAATAATACAAACATTTATATCGATCATACGGTCAAAAAAAATATTATATTCATAAGATCTCGTGAGTTGCTTAATATTATTTAATTTGCATTCTCCATATATTTTCTCTTTAGATCTATTTTGACTATGAAAGTTTATATTTCTTTTGCTAATATTCAATTGTATTTTTGAAGTATTTCGCATCATGCAAAATCTATAAAAACATCCAGTAATGCTTTGAAAATAGTATGAGGAACACTTGAAGATCATTTTTAAATTTAATTTTATATCTGTATTTTAATACTTTTCCAAAAGTAGCATGGAATTCTTGATATGAAACAAAGTATACTAAAAATTTAGATATATATTATTCATTTTATTAATAAAAAATATTAAGAAAACTTATAGTAGAATATAAAATTATAAAAATGAGTATATCTTCCTGAAAAATGAATAAAAATATATAATTGATTTACCATATTTGATACTTTTAATATAATTTGTGATGCTATTAAGGAATTTTTTTATTTTTCGTAATATTTTGAGCTTTATTGTCTTTTTGTGCCTCACAAATATCTGAAACAAGATATGGTTCTTAGTCGATTGAATATATTTTTTATTGTTTATTATAGAACACACCTTGAGTTTTTAAAAATAAAGTATTATCAAAAAGGTTATATCAGTAATGTCGAAATATATAACAATGTACTTTAAAAGTTATTTAAAATTTTATTTTGTAGAATTTATATTCCATCATGTCAAATTTATAAGAAAGGTTAATCTTTACAATTATTTGAATAGTCTTTTGTTCTTTTAGTAATAAAATCGTTCATTAAGATCATTTCATACTAAATAATTAATATATTCATTAATACTATAAATACTATAATCAAATAATACTATTTTCTTACGAATATAGATAATTTGTCAAATATTTCTTTAAAAGTTTTTTGTCGCGTATCTAATAACATAAATTAAAGTAATATTTTAATTTTTTTACCAGATGTGAATAAAAAGTTGCTTCTCATTTTTTCTATATCATTTCTTAATATCCTTAAAAGATAATAATATTCTTGTAAGTCACGTCGCGTCTTTCGTAATATTTCTAATTCTTCCTGAAGTTCCTGAAAGAATACATAAAATATTTGTTAAACTTTAAATCCACAGTATACAGTAATACAAATAAAATATATAGCATATATAAAAGAAATGAATAAAATGAAATGTTTCAATCAATTCATCAAATATACCTCATCTGCCATTTTAAGCAAAAGTACTTATGAATTATTGTCAATATAAATAAAAATGTAAGAAAACAAAATTTTTTCTGAACTTGTGGCGGTTAACTTTTTTATAATAATCAGAGCTACCAACCAAAAATTCAGTATTGTCATGAACAAAAAGAAGAAATCAGAAAATTATAGAGAAAAACGACGTGATACTATCTAATACTGATATTCGATCCTGCCGAGATCGATTCACTATCGAGAATAATATGCACCGCAGTTTCTAAATTTTCTTCATTACAGAAAAAAGATAATTATGTCAAAAATTTTTATTCTATAGTACAAACAATAATGATCACAAATAAAACTGTAAAAATTACGAACTTTATTTAAAACCTCAATGGTTATCATCTATAATAATGTTAGAACAAAGTGCAAAGCGATACACACATGCCAAGGCTGATAATGAACAGTAGCGCCACCTGCCAGGTATTCTAGAGATTACAATTCGTACCATCCACATTTTCAGATGAACTTCGACACGAGGCTTCTTAGTGTTATTGTAGAAAAAGTGTTATTTACTTTGATAAAGTTAACTGTCCTGTTAACAGTGTTGTTGACTTTTCCTGTGCGTATGGGCTATACATTTACTGACTTTAGAAAAATTAAGTTATCTAGTCTTTCTTTGTTGTCAAAATCTATTTAAGATTGGCATTGCTATCTAGCAGCGGATTATTGAGTCTTTATAAGGCTATTAAAACAAGGAAAAAGTAGAAGAGACAAGTGAATTTTATAATTACTGTTGCTTTAATAATAACGTCAAAATGATGATGGATTATTTTGTAACAAATAATTCTTTGGCACCTGCACCTATGGGAATACAAAGTACAGCAGGTGCCGTGCCAGTAAAAAATGATAAAGGTTAGTTTATGTTATAATGATGTAATTTCAAAAGACTTAAAAATATATATTCTATAAAATTATTTATTATTTATCAAACTTTGTATATTAAATCATATTAAATTTTAATTAATATTTGATATTTACATCAAATATATTTTTTCCTATTTTACAGGAGAACTCTCTATGAAAAAAGTGAAAGTGCATCGTTACGTTTCTGGTAAACGTCCTGATTATGCCCCTGTGGCTAGTTCGGAAGAAGAGTCAGAAGATGAAGATTTTTTAGATAAACGAGTTCATAAAAGTTATGACGATAATGAAACTATTACCGATATCCCACATTCAGCTCAAGTTGTAAAAATAAGAGATGAAGATGATCCACGCTTGAGGAGATTAACACGATTAGAGAGACAACGAGATTCAACTACGGAATCTCATATTGAAAGGCAAAGGCATATTCATGAACCTGAATTAATTGAGGTAGAACCAGAAAGATCACGTGAAAGGATTAAGTTGGAAAGTTCAGATTCTTCCGAAGATGAAGAATTATCGGATTCAGAAATAGAACGAAGACGTGAAGCTTTGAAACAACGAGTATTATCAAAAAAGGAGACAGAAGAAGAATTATTACATGGAGAAGAAGATGAAAGATCTGGTGAAAGCACGGAAGAAAGTTCAGAATATGAGGAGTATACGGATTCTGAAGAAGAAACAGGTCCAAGACTTAAACCAGTTTTTGTTAGAAAAAAGGACAGAATTACAGTTATGGAAAAAGAAAAGGAGGCAATGAAACAAAAACAAGCAGAAATAGAAGCTAAAAAACTAGCAGAAGAACGGAAAAGGCAAACTTTTCGTATGGTGGAGGAAGCAATTCGGAAAGAAACACAAGTTAGCAAAACTAACAATGATCAAGAGGGTAAGCTTGAAGATGTTTGTACAGATGATGAAAATGATGAGGTTGAATATGAAGCTTGGAAATTAAGAGAATTAAAGAGAATTAAACGAGACCGAGAAGAGAGGGAACAAATTGAAAAGGAGAGATTAGAAATTGAACGAATACGTAACATGACTGAAGAAGAACGTAGACAAGAAGCTCGATTAAATCCAAAGGTTATAACTAATAAAGCAGCAAAGGGAAAATATAAATTTTTACAAAAATATTATCATCGTGGTGCCTTCTATTTGGACAAAGATGACAACATATTTAAGAGAGACTTTTCTGGTGCTACTTTGGAAGATCACTTTGATAAGACAATATTACCAAAAGTTATGCAAGTTAAAAACTTTGGTCGTAGTGGTAGAACTAAATATACTCATTTGGTTGATCAAGATACTACTCAATTTGACTCTCCCTGGATATCAGAAACTGCTCAAAATCTTAAGTTTCATAATAATCAAGCTGCTGGAATGAAACAAGTTTTTGAACGACCATCTTTGAAAAAAAGAAAAAATGAAAATTAAATTTAATACACATATCTAAGCATTTAAAAGTTTTACTCTACAGAAATATATAATCACGTATTAAAATTTGTTAATAATAAGATTTGGATATAAGAATGTATATATAAATAAAAAGTATATCTATTTTAATTTTATGTTTTAATTTTATTATAATGTGAACGACATGTATATTTTATTATGACGTGAACATCTATATTTTTTTTTTTTGTAATATGAACATGAATATTTTTTTATAATTAAACATATATTTTAATTATTTTTTAATTTATCAGATAACTAAGAAAGTTTGTGTCAATAAAATGATAAAATGAATGATATATATATTTAAAATTTGTCACAAAGTTTCCCGTTTATCTAATATTATAAAATGTAACATTTAATGTCAAAATATAAGATCATACATTCATATTTCATTCAATTTTGCAACGTAAAAACTTCAATGCTTGCTTTGCAGCTGCACATTTAGCTTGCTTTTTATTGGCGCCAAATCCATGAAATATTTTTGATTTCCTTTTATTTATTATTTCTAAAGACACCATAATAGTATTCGTACCATCTATTAAAGTAGGAGATCTAGATACAATAAAAAGAAATTAAGAACGATTTTATACGATTATTAAAATGGAGATATAAAGTGTCCTCAAATGAAACTTACAAAAATCTTGCATTTGTTCCTAGCGATTCATAGATTAAACGCACAGGTTGCTTTGGAACATCTTTACTAAAAATATCTATAAAAATATATATAAAATCAATACGCTAATAATATTATGGAAAACTAAATTTTAAAAAAATTCGATGTAATTATTAGATGATGAGAATCATTTTTAAATATATATATATATATATATATATATATATATATATATATATGTATGTATGTATGTATATATATAATAGACAAAAACGTACCGATTTCTCTATTCATAAGAGCAAATAGCAAATCCCAAACTTCTAAAATATTTTTATTAGTATCTAAATAAACGGCTCCTATGAAAGATTCGAATATATCACTTAAAACTTTAGGAACATCAACATATTCAGCCATATTACATTCTTCTTCTTCAAGTAAAATCCAGAGATTCTACAAGAAAATAATTTGTAAAAATTATTTATAAACTTTTATTAATAATATTTAATTTCAAATAAAAATATGTTATAGTAGACAGAGAGAGAAAAGACAGAGAAAAAGAGGGAGAAAGATAAAGAAAAGATTATACTTTTATATTATTTACATTAACATGTAAAGATTATAAAATATTATTTATTAGTTTACCTCGTTATCAATTATGTAATTTCTTTCTTCTTGAAACTTTACGAATCTATCAATAATATCATTCAAGTGTGGAGCATAGGATAAAAGAGCTGTATGTAAACCATATCTTACAGCTAAGCATGCAAATGTAATATTATTTACAAGTGCAGATCTGAGATCTGTAACTTCACCAGGGCTTAATACTCCCAAATATTCATGAATATACCCTGTAATCAAAAAATCTGAAAGAAAATGAAAAAGAAGTATCACATTTTGGAATAAAATAATGTAAGTACATGTATACATATAAAGAACTTGTATGTTTCTTCATTCTTACCAATAATAGCATCACCTAAAAATTCCAATCTTTGATAAGCTTCTGTTATAGTATTTTCTGTGTAAGATGGATGTGTAAAAGCCTAAAAAAATTATAGACATGTATTTCATTAACATGATTATAAGAATATATATGTTTGTTAACATATTTAAGAATTATTGTTATTGGGAAAAGGAGATTATTTTTCAATTACCTGTAACAAATATGATCTATTTTGAAACTTATAATTCATACTTTTCTCTATTGTTTCAGCCCATGGCATATAATCATTTGGATCTCCAGAATTAATTTCTGGTTTTTGAGTAACAGAATATAATAATTCATTAATGTTAGTATAGGAAGGCAAAATACCAAACCATATTAATAATTTTGCAGCTCCTACCATTCCCATACTCTTTAAGTAAATAATAATAGTAAAAAGAATTAATAATAATGATAGTAATAATAGCAATAACATAACAATAATTTTAAGCACCAGAATTATCTTACTTTAAGATATACACTTATTAGTGCTTCTACACAATCTGCAACTGCTTTGTCTGGAACTATTTGTACACCTATGTAATACTCAATACCAGTCTGTGTTTCAGCAGCAGCCCAATTCAAAACTTTCGTTTGCATTTCGCTTTTTGTATTTTCACTTATATATCCAGAAAATCTTTCTTCTTCAGGTATGTTTAGTTCATATAATACATTTGGTGATACCTTACAGATATAAAAATAATGACCGATAAATAGTAATAATGTTTTCAAACTTATATCTAGAATTTATTATATACTCATGTATTTATAATTCCCCCTATTTTTTTTCTATATGTAGGAGAATAACATGAGAAAATAACTAATTTAGAATGAAAAAATAGAGAAATTTACAGAAAAACAAACAGATGAATTTTAAAATATGATGTGTTAGTATACGTGTAGAAATATGAATAGTACTAAAAAATAGTATTATAGTAGTATATGTGTAGAAATATGAAAAGTACTAAAAGATATAAAATTAGTGATATTAGATAGAAAAACAAATGATTATAAAAATTGATTTTTCCGGAAACCGCTGAGGTAGAATTGAGTCGACTAAAATCGTCTTGGACTATTTTATCAACAATCATAAATCAGTGAATCAGTATGCAATTATTGCGTTTTTCGTTAAGAGATATTTTCGTCTTCAAATAATAAAGTGCTTTTTTCTGTCCTTTAAAATACTATATTTATAATATCTATTTTCACGAGCTTATTGATCTTGTATGAAAGCATTTTATTATTTGAGCGTGAACAAATTATCCTAATGGTATTCGGAAAAATCGATGTTTATAATTGCCCGTTTCTATTGTATACTTATACCGTTGTATAAAATAAATATAAAATAGAAAAATAATAGATGTGGTAAATCTCAAAAATCAAAAATAAAAGAATGTTATAATTAAACATAAAATAACAACTTTTAGTAAGCCAAAATACGTGTGTATATACACACACACACACACACATATAAAAAAAACAAGAACCTTAGCATCTAATAAAATTTTTTGTAAAGGGCGAAATGTTGTATAAGCTGGAGGAATAAATGTGCTCATTGGTATAAAATCATCGACTTTCATACATCCTGGGATGGACTTTGTAGTGCCACAATAATATAAATTTCGATTTCCAATCATTTTTCCTTTAAGTGCAGTCAAACGACCTTCATTATAATTTGGAAAATTCGTATACAAATATAAAGATATAATAAATTTTAAATAAGAATCTCCTAAAATTTCTAATCTTTCTAGATCAAATACGTCATTTCCATTAGTTATTAGCGCCTAAAAAAATAAAATGTTGTATTAATAATAATAATAATTATTATTATTATAATATTTTCTAACCATTAATCATAACTCTTAATAATCTTATATATATATATATAAGATTATTATATATATATATAATGTTGTATAAGCTATATATATATATATAGTAATTTGATATTTCATTTACCTGCATAATTTGTATTGGTTCTGGCCCTATTTTATCATTTACTTCTAGAATTTTCAAAGGTGGTACCGTTACTTTAGGCCTACTTTTGTAGTTAATTATTTTGGCTTTACGTTGATTATAAATCTGTGATAATAAAAATGTGTAATAAATATTTAACAATTATGCTAATAAACTTAATATATTAAAATGTAAATTTAATATATATATATTTAATATGCTGCCATACCGTTTCTGAAGCACATGTACTAGTCATAAAATGACTGTAATATTCAATATCAATTAATTGGATATATTCAGCATTTCTAATTATGTCTGGTGGTTCTTCCTCTTTTGACCAAGGATACAGATTTGCATCAATATTAAGAACTATAACATAATAAAATATACATATTTTTCTAAGATATATACATATTTTTTTATATATTATTACAAAAATTTTTTAATTATACATACCATCGATTTCAGGTCCATTTAAATCTAATATTGGCTGTCCAGTTTGTATAATTTCATCAAATGTACCTTCTGACATCTGTTCTGCTTTAGCTTCAGATTCTTGTATATCTATGATCAAAGGAGGCCAAATATGATTTATAAGATCACTCAGCGAAGTACCCAAATTTGCCTCTTTAGAAATCGTCTCTCTTAGATCTAATGCAATTAACAATTGCGAAATTCTATGAAGAATGGATGGTAAAGTAGTTGCTTTAAGCCAATACAGTGCAGGAAATTCAACTTTACAGCATAATTCTGGTACTAAATGTTCGTCATAATCTTCAAGTGCATCTGCACGTTTTCTTTTACTTAAACCAGACTTCATATTTCTGTAAAAATGAAAGTAAACGTATATTATATTCCTTATTATATAATTTAATACATTTTATGCTCTCTATTTTTCTTGGTAACATACCGTGGTTTTATACAATTAATTTTCGTTGAAATCGGTTTTACTTCTAACATTGATTGGTTTAAGTCACGTATTTTTAACTCATGTTTTTGATCGTAGTAATGAGCATAAGTAAGAAAATCATTTGTTGGAAAACATGAATTTGGTGCAAGATCATCGCATACTTGTGTGACAACATACACATTTGGAGATAATCTATAATCAGGAACAATTAATGCTAATTCGAAATCAACGTTTTGTAATGGTGTAGAAGACTTAACATAATTGATATATTTGTATTTTTTAACAACACTCCAATTTATTTTATGTTCCTTATCAGCTGTAAAAAAATATTTTTAATAAATATAATTAATATATATTAATAAATATATTATCTTCTATATCATTACAATATTAAATTATGCAAAAAAATTACTTTTATTACTTACTTGGTACAATAAGAAAACAATTATCAAGGTTATCATTATCGAAAGTCATAAATGGCTTAATAACAGATATAATATTACTAAATATCGTAGTATGAAAAATTTTTAATTCTTCAATTTCTTCAGAAGTTAAAATCATTTTTTCATGGTCAACTTTAACATTAACTTTCAGTTCTCCAACATTCATGAAGATAGGAAATGATGGAATCTAATGAATACATCATAATAAAAAACATTTTTTTTAATATATAAATTCTTACGAAGATTACATATTTAATTAACTTTGAATACTTATTTACTTGTGGAATTGATTTCGTTGAAAGTATTCCAAATCCAGCCGAATCACGTAACAAGTTATAAAATACTAAATTTCTATTATCTTGTGGTACTGGATATACTGGTTCAGTGCAAAGAATATGAAGATATAAAGTAACTCCTTCTGAAGGAAATGTGCCATATAATGGCTCTGGATACTACAAAAAATATTTTTTAATAATACTTCTCTCATCCAAGTTTTATAATATTTCATAAAATTACAGTTGTTTTATTTAAAATAAATTATTATAAAATTATATTTAAAAATTATATTAAGAAGAAATAGTTTAGAAAAAAGGAAGATAAGAAATATATTAAGAGGGCTATAAAAATGATAATAATAGTAATAGTAATAATTGAATAATTACCATAAGTTTGTGATATCTTCTTCTTCTGTTAGTACCAGGATTTGATTTTATATCTTCATCTATCCAATTCGGGAAAAGATAATTTGTATTTTCTGGAATAACATTTATACATGGCATTAAATTATCTGATAATTCACCAATTTGATGTAATTTTATACAAGTTTTAAAAGCAGCAGATCTTTTAGCTGCATCTATGGAAGACATAACATCTCCAAAGACTATTTCTTTAAGCGGAGATAGAGATGGCAATTTAAGGGAGACCTGAAAAGTTCACCATATTATATACCAATTAAATGAACAATATATATAGTTAATATCTAATTATAATCTTTCTTCGCTAAAATAATAATGCAATAGAAATACCTGAAATTGTTTCTTCTCCTCATTAATTTTATATAATTTCCAAACTGGAGACAAAGATATAAATTTCGATTTCAATAATAAACCGCAATATCTATTTATTAAACTAATTGCAGCTTGTTCTGTTAGTATACTTTCGGTATTTTCACCTGTTTTCACTATATATGGTTCAATTGTATAAGAATATAATTGATCTTTAATTTCCTTTGCAGTAGGTTCTGTACGTAACTCAGATTTTCCTACTAATATCTAAATATAATAAAATAAGGCTAAAATCAGTAAATTTATATAAAGCAATCCTGCAAAAAAATACATATTAAGTCTATGTTAAATAAATGAACATGAATAAATTAGGCAAACTATGCCAAATTTGTTTAATTTAATTTTATCTTTTATAGAAAATTAGAAAATAATTCGCTAAGATATATAAAAAATTCAACCCTTTCGTTACGTTAATATCGTCCGCTACTACTATATAGTTAGTCAGAATATAAGCGTGTATTTTAGTGTGCATTTTCGGACCAAAGGTATACTTTATCACTAACGGTGTAAACATGATGGATGAAAAAAATGGATGAAAAAAATGGATGAAAAATTAATCACCCGTTAAAATTTTGCATGAATTCATACAACTACAGTTGTTTAGTTAATTGACCCAATATAAACATACGCATGAACTCGCGCGCACACGGAGAGACAGATAGATAGATAGACAGTTCGTCAGACAGATAGATGGATAGACAAACTGTCAAACAGATAGACAAACAGACAGACTGTTAGACAGATAGACAGACAGACATACTAATTTCCTTATATATACAACACTATTATTAAAATAATATATATCATGATATACCTTTTGTAAAGACCTATCAATATCTTGAAATAGCATGTGTTTCTTAATATAATTGTGATCATTTTTATTTAACATGATAACATATTGACTTGATGAATGACGAGCGCGTCCTTTACTTTGAATATAAGATCGGAAGTCTAGTGGAAGATCAAAACGTATTACAAGTGTACAAACAGGTATATCAACCCCTTCATCAAGAACATCCGTTGCTATAACACAATTAGTTAACCCATTTCTAAATCTGTATAAAAATATTATAATATATAATTATTATAATAATATAGGATGTTAATATGTTGTTATGAGTTCTATCAGAAAAATAATATATAGAAAATGAATATATTATTATACCTATGTAAAACTTCTCTGTTCCATTTAGAAATACATAAAACTTCTTTAGAATTTTTATAAGGACTATTATTAAAACCTACAATATAATCCGGTAATAAAAATCCATAGCTTTCATCAAAAGCATGTATATCCTAAAAAAGAGATTTGAGAAAAATGTATATACGTGAGATTATAGATAATGTATATAAATGAGATTATAGAAAAATGTATTAAAAGATAAAATGATAAGATATTATACATTATTTTCAACAAATACGATAAAATATTACTAAAGATAAATTCGATATATAAGCATTTTATCTTTGATTGAAAAATTAAATATTTTTCTAATGAATTTACTAAGAATATTATTTATAATTTCATCTTACCTTTAAAACATGGTATAATACTTTAGCAGTGAATCTACGTTTTACAAAAATAATGCAACAAAATTTCTGGTTGCTTGATTTATTATCATTAAAATTTTTCAATAATGTAATTAGTCTGAGAACTCGATCTGATGAAAAACTGTAATTTAAAATCATATATTTATACACACACCAAGAAATATATAAAAACAAATAAAACATGCTTTATAAGATACATATAATAAAAATTTTAATATATACTAACTTATATATTTTTTGTTGGTCTGAATAATCGTCCATTTCATCTTCCACGAGTCTTCTTAATTTAAATAATTCTGTTACCACATATTCAAAGAAATGTGATGCAAACTGTAAAGAGGATGAATAAATGTGATGAATAATTTCATGTTTACAGAACTGATATTATATAATTTTCTAATATACATACTTGATGATCAACAGTTCTCTTTTTGTATTCTAGTTGAATTAAGTGTAATAAAATACATTTATTAACACCATATAAACCTGAAAAAAGTATTTATATGTGTGTGTGTGTGTCTATATATATATATATATATATATATATATATATATATATTATGTTGCTCCAAAAGTTTCTTTTGTTTTTAGATATTGCTATTTTTAGACAAAATAGCTACATGCAAATAATGAAAGAAATTTGTGGAACAATGTATATATATTTAAATCATATATAAATAATTTTACTTATATATTATTTATTTCTACTATCAGTTATGATTACCTGTTATATCAGCATGTTCTTTAATATCTTCTATAAGATTCAAAAGTTTTACATTTACAGTTTTTTTTTTAAATTCTCTACTTGATTGATTAAAGTCACGATTAGATGGAATACATGCAACATTTAATAAACCTGCTAGATTTCTTAAAAACATTATTCCCTTAGACCAACTGTCTGTATCTGTATATGTTTCATACCGAACCACAACTTCTTTTGGATTTGTACAATATCCTTTTATATTATCTACTGTTGCTATTTTTGAATGAAATGTTATTTCTAAAGTCTGTAATATCAAAAAATTATATTAGATACTTATTAATTTTTATATTTATATATACTCATATATGTATTTTATATAGTTCATAATTTATTAAATGCAGCTATAACACAATAATATTTATATTTTTATAATTAAAGTAATATATATTTAGAAATTATTGAAGTTTACCTTAATTGATTCTATAATATTATGTAGTTTTACATTAGAATTAAGTAGAGTAGCAGATAATGCTAATATTCTAGGTTGTTCTGAAGCTTCACATCGTTCAAATTGCTGCATAATTTGGCGCATAGGATGATCATTTACTCCTCTATGACATTCGTCAAAAATTATCAAATTAATTCTGTTTAAATGCAAATATCCATGAATTATAATATCTAAAAGTATCTGACTCGTCATTACTAAAACCTAAAAAAGATTTTTCTATTGTATTAAAATAATTCATTATATGATAAAAATATATGAATATTTATTATATATACTTGATATTCTTCTAACTCTTGTAACCATGTTTCTTTTGTCCAAAAATCAACATTCATATCACCACAATATCCTTTACATGATAATCTTGTATGTCTTGCAATATATTCAGTTTGTTGTGTCACCAAAGGTACTGTATTGACCGCAAACACTGTTCTTTTACCACCTTTGCTGTAAGGTCTAAGAATAAAATATAAAATGATTTATTTCATATAGATTATTAACATAAATAATTATTTATTTGCATAGATAAAAATAATTATAACATACTTTTGTATAGCAATACTTAATTTTTTAAGAAGCATCATTGCTATAAATGTTTTTCCCGAACCCGTTGGTAGATAAATAATCGTATTGGACTTCAATGCTTTTTCGTAAAGGTCTATTTGATATGGCCTTGCGATAAATTCCTCTGATTTATTCTCCATTTTTCTACTGTAATGGGACTGGTATGGAAGACAAAATGGAACTGCCTATTTTCAGTGTCAATAAGAATAAACAAAATACAAATAATATCAAGACACTTGATGATACATTGCACTTTATTATAAAAGGACTGTACCACAATAAAATTAAATTAATAATAAATTATATTCTCTATTTAAGCTTATCGTTTCATAAAATATTTAGTCACTTCGCAAAAAATCATTAAAACTTTTCAAGTACCGGGATTACCAATTACTGATCATCGACTAGTCCATACTTTCTTAAATTGAATCAGAGCATCGTATAAGACAACCACGTAAATACAAAAGTTCCTACTTTTTGTATAGTTATTAAACTTGAATTTACTTTTTTCAAATTGTTATTTGAAAAGGCATATCAAAATAGAATGACGGCTAATTCGATATTTGAGCCCTATTCTTGAATTAATTGTGTATACGTAAATCATAAGTGTGAATGATCATAATTGAAAATCCCTAGAACAATGTTCTTGCAGATGTAAATGCACATGTATGCAATATTTCACGCACTGATAACAATAAAAAAGAAAGTAGTATGCAAAAATGAATGTATACATATACAATATGCATACGTATATAATATACATACAAACGTGAACATATATAATTTTTTCAAAAATGAATTTAGATGTAATAAAAATGCACTGATTGTGGGCGCTTTAGAAAATATGGACATACGTTTCTCTAACAATATATATTAATTAAAGAACGTACAAATTATATCGGCATTTATTTACCGTTTAATAATCATACAACTTAATTTTATTCGATTTAATTTTATTTTTACATTAGGTATTAAAACTAAAATAGTAATGGGAATAAAAATTTTAAACAAAATATTTTTTTATTCTTACAATTTATTAATAAAAATAAAAGATGTATTATATGAAAGAAATGTTTGAATTTTGTAAATATAATTATTTTAAATATAAAAATATCATTATACGTAACAATAAACATATATATATATATATCACATATAAAATACAAATTTGACATGTAACATTTTCACATTATTATATTTATTAAAATATAAAACAAAATTATTAATTCTTGTAATAATACTCATATTGTTATAATACACAAATGCATGTGTAAGTGTATATTAATAAGAAAATTATCTAAATTTTATAATAAAAATATATTTTTCCCTTCAGTTTTATTAATTTTATTAATTAATATATAATTAATTATCATTAATATATATGTAATTAAATATGATTATAATAGTTTTTCAATCAATATCCATTATATAATATTCTTGATCGATTTGTGAAAAGTGCATATACTTCTTGACCTTAACAAACATAAATCAATATTTTCATTGCGTCAGAATATTATATCAGATATTTGAGAATGTCATTTCAGAGATGAATAAGCATTTTCCTATCCGAATCGTAGGAACATGTAACTTTGCGAACAAGTTACAAAATATGCGTATCATTTATATATATTATATTTTACAACTGGATAAGAAGACATAGGATGCTTTTAATTAAGGAAGATTTTTAAATTCAAAATTTTCCAATATTATTAAAGAATATTATATTATTTTTCTATTATTTTCCCTTCATCGCCAAATTTTACTAATACACGGCCAAACTGCCTTGGAAAATATAGTTTTTTTTTGCCATTGTAACTACAGTACCACAGCGCCATATGATTGTATAGAAATACAAGATTTGCAACAAAAAATATGTGCAAAATTTTATTTCTAGAATATTTTCAATTCGTTAAATTGGTAACTTTTTATGGATATCATTTAATATATCCAAAAATATTTTAAGTTAGTAGCACTGACTGCAACATCTTAAAATTAAAAAGAGTATAAATGAAAATAGTGAATCCGAGTAATCTGAGATTCATAAATGTAACTATTGTACATTATTTCGTATAAAATAAAAATTTTACGATTCTTCAAAAAAAATTTATTATTCATAATTAACAGGTGAGTGCTTCAAACTCATTTATTTTGTGATATCGCTATAAAAATATGGGTACATGAGTATTTGTTCTTGTACTTTACAGTTAGGTTTTCTTCATCTTACATTATAAATATTTAAAAAAGAAACAGATATTATTCGCAACAACAATCACAGACATAACCAACAAAAATTTGATAATAATTGATATATAAGAACTTTGGTTAATTACCTAATTGGTGACACTTTGGACAATTTATAAAAGTTCAAATTATATGAATGCCAATAATATGAATGCATCTATCGTAAGATGGAATTTAATAGTAATTAACCATTAAGATTTATTGCGAGCTTAAAAAAGCTTTTTTAAGAATATATTTTGAGTTACAATAATAATTTTATAGCAAAGTCGTCATAAATGTATTAAGATTACATGTAAAATGACATCAACAGTTTGGCTTAGTACTGGTGGTACTTTCCATCGTACATTGATGTTTATGTTAAAATTAGGGTGGAAATCAAGATATCGTCTACCTGTATTAATTATTGTAGCTTTTGTTGCTTTGGATATCAGTATGCAATTGGAAATTGCATTAGAGCATGAAAATGGTACAGAACACCATGCCCATTTGTAATTTCAAATGATCTTCTTTATTTAAATTAATTGGATGTTAAAGAATAATATGCATGTCATATGATTAATATGATTATTATTTAGTTTAATATACTTTATAATAATACTGTGTATTTTGTATTGTTAAAAATACAAAGATATATAAATTATAAATTAATTATATACTCAAGACAAAAAGGCATTCCAGTCTTGCTTAATTAGATAGATGATATTTCAAATTCTATTCTAACAATTGCTTTGTTTTTTCTATGAGATGTATGATTTTAAATTATTGAATCTATTTTTTACGCTAAATGATTGCTATTGGACTTATAGTTATTATTAAATAATATAGATGGTAATTTGTAAAAGAGAGCATAAACAATGTATAAATTAATCAACTATTATATTATACAAATATGTAATATAATTAATAATCAGTTTCATTATCTGTATAAAATATTACTTTATTATAATATGTTATTATAAAATATTTACGATATATATATATATTTATATATATTTATATATATATATATCGTCTGATAAAATTACTAAAAAGTTTATATTGACTACATATTGATTATGTATAATGTACACCGAATTTATAAATTTTAATTATCCACTATATCAATGTCAGATATGCTATTTATATTTTCGTGTTTGTAGGTAATTTATATATGATATAGATAAAATTGACAAAGGAAGCTCTCACAAAGAAATATTATATTACATATAATGAAAACTAATTGATGTCTTGCATTCAATATTATACATATAATGTATTCGATTATTTAATATCAATTTTTAAGAAATAATACGCCGAATTAATTAGTATTAGTTAAATAAGTTATAAATATAAGTATAGTCGATATAAAGTTTTGTTTTATCAATATGTTAATATTATAAATATCATTATATCAATTTAATATTATTTATTTTTTGTTATATAATGTAAGCAATATTATCTGCTTTTTTTTTATTCAAACAATAATCATACACTATGTATGAACTATATATGTAGTCTTTACTCCTTATCCTCAAGAAATTCATTTTCTATAGGTTGGCAATATTGATTAAATATATATGCAATTTATAATATATTTGCACAATATTTCATCAAATTGAGATGTAATTTTTCATTGAAATGTAAATTTTGATGAAATGTAAGTGTAAATTTTGCTTAAAGGTTATTTAACAATAAAGTTAATATGTTTAATGTATTGTTACTATATCGTAAATCAAATTTGACGAGATAGTTCGGTTTGTTTTTTTTCCAAATTTAAATTATCTCAGATGTTTTAATACGTTTTGTGGATCTTACAAGATTCTTTTTCTATTGTTGCTTTTATGTATATATATATATATATATATATATATATATATATATATATTAATATATTTTGAGATATATACGATATATATGTTAATAGGTTAGAATTGTGCATACGTACAATATGATAGCGTGTAAGTACTATCGTCAGGGCAATTGTCGTTATGGACAATATTGTCAATATGAACATTTTAATGCTTTTGGTAAGTAAAAAATTGCAATTTCTTTTTAAATTTATTTTCAATTATAAACTTAATTTTTTTCTTTCATTTTTTTTTTCTTATAGGAAATGTCAACAATGAAGATGATATTACAGCGTAAGTGGCAGAAAAAAGAACATTTTGTCTTATATTTTATATATCTTTTATGAAATCTTTTAATGAAAATTAATATAATATTAGGGTTGTTGTTGCACGTGAAGTACTTATTGCAGAAAGGGGTGGTCAATGGTTATTATCTTGTTTCGCCCCTTTCAAAGAGCGACCTCATATACCTGGCATGGAGGATGTATCACCTGAAGAAGTTAGATGGGAAATGTATCAAGCACAAAAAAATGGTGTTGTTGAACAGGCAGTAAGTTAATTAATTTACTGATTGCTTACAAATCTAGAAATATTAGTCCTAACATACATCTTTTTTTTTTTTTATTTGAAGAAACTTCGTTTTCAACAACTATGTCAGGATATGAAAGCAAAACGTGATGCTTTAAAAAATCCTACACAAGAAACTATAGATATGTTAGTAAGTAATATTATTAATTATCTTATAATTATATAATTATATTAAAGAATTCGTAAACGGATTATAGATATTTATAAAACTATATATTTTTATAAAAAATATAAGCTTGAATATTTTTTTTATTATTGGACACATAATATTTATATAAACATACATAGTCTAATCGTACATTATAGACACTTATTAATTAAAAATATTTTTTCTTTTTTTTTTCTTTTTTTTTTTTAAGAAAAAAATTTTAGGGAATGGCCATAAGACTGGGACAACAAATAATACATCTAAATTTTCTTTTGCGTCTTCACAAATTTTAATCTTAAATCTTCCAAATAGTACTACAACTACTAATGTGTTTGGTACTAAACCATTTGTAAGTCAAAATAACACATTTGGTAACAGTTTTGGTTCTTCAAATAATCCATCTCCGTTTGCAAGAACAAACAACTCAACATCATTATTTGGTGGTAACTCAACTTTTGGCAACAACGCATTGACATTTCCTAATGTAACTAATTCAAGTTCAGTATTTGGTAATACTCCAAATACTTCTGTATTTGGCAATGGACAAAATAATCAAACATTTGGTACAGTTGCACTACAGAATAATTCTATTTTTGGTGGTGCACCTACGCAAACAGTATTTGGTCAACCTAGTAATTTTGGTACTACCACTCAAACCACAAACGTTTTTGCTAGACCAAGTATATCACAGACAACAACATCAGTATTTGATAGTGGAACAGTACCTTCTAATTCTTTATTTTACACACCTCAATCAAATACGTCCTTGTTTGGTGAAAATAAACCATCTACTACTGGTCCATTTGGGGAATCTTCCGCTATACAAACATCAAATTCCATTTTTGGATCAACTACATCATCAGGAAATTTATCCACTAATTCAACAAGTATTTTTGGACAGCCAAAAACTACTATGGCATTTGGAGGCGCACTAGTATTTGGAGGAAATGGATCATTTCAAAACAATTCTGGTCCATCAATTTTTGGAGGTCAAACATTTAACAAAGATGCACAAGTGCCTAGTGACAACATTTTTGGTAGATTTATTACATCATCGAACTTTGGTACTGCAAGTCCAGGAACTAATGTCTTCACAAAAACTACGAGTAATATAGGTCTCTTTGGAGTTTCCCAAAATACTCCACCTATTATTCCAGCAACAAATACAACTTCATTTGCTTCAACAGCAACTACAACTAGTATTCCGTTTGGTACAGTAAACTCACAAATTGATCCTAAGAATACATATGCCATTGCAAGACCGACATTTGGTATAACAAATACAAGTAGTCCATTAAGTAATACAGTTACTTCACCTACCATACAGTTTGGAGCGACAACAGGAACAAGCTTTAGTGGTACCACGAATATATCATCTCCTTTTACTATACCTACATTTGGAGGCTTTACTTCTTCCTTTATGCAAACGAACACAACAGTTACAACTACTACAACAAATCCATTTATCTCACAACAAACTAATTCACCTTTCAATGGTGCAGTTCAAAATCCAAATGGCACAGTAAATGAATCACTTGTTACAAATCAATCCAATGAAAAATCACCGTTTACATTTGCACAAAAAAATATTATCATTGATGATACTGTTTACTCTGAAGAAGTACATTTAACTGATGATGAAAAGACTATGTATTTGGCAGACCAATTTATAATTGGTAAAATACCACTAAAACCTCCATGTGAAAGTATGAGGTAGTTGTAACTATGTGTATATTTATAAGTATGTAAACATGTGTATTATAAATATTTATGTAAAAAATCACATCAATTCGCTATTACATTTTTATAAAATAACATAATTATGCTAGTTTAAAAATATTAATTGTAATTTACTTTAATTAGAATAAAAATAAACAATGAAATAAATATAACTAATTACTGCATATTATGTAATATCATGTGATATGTATCAAAAGTGTTTTATAAGTTTTGTAATGTAATTCGCTTTAATAGAATCTTGAATAATAAATTTTATATATTGATATTTTTTGAATGGAAATAATTGTAATGATAAATAAAAAAATTGAATAAATCACCAATTTATATTTATTATATAAAATGATGTTTAGACATATATATATATATATATATATATATATATATATATATATATATTGTTTTTCTTACTCATGATATTATTTCAACAAATATTTAAGCAGTAAAGGAAACAAATAAATTTCGAATTTCTGAATAATTTGTTAATTTAATTTTTGTCTATATTATTATTTACATATATACATTTGTACTTGATAAAATAATGTTGATTAATTAATACTAAACTATAAACATTATTATACATTTTTATAATGAATTACTCCTGATGGCGGTAACGGCGGTGGTGGAGGAGGTGGAGGAGCTGGACCAGTAGAAGCAGAACGAGATGTAACAGAAGTAACGTCGTTACTAAACTGCATAGTTTCTGAAACCTAAAAAGAAATTTTTTGCAATATAGAATTAAGATTAATTAAAAAAAAATTTTTTTCTTAAGAATAGGCATCAAATGCCATTTCCTTATATAATACATATCTATATTAGATACATAAAATTTATTCCTCTTATTTTCACTTTGACTGTTAAACTTAAAAATTTTTTAGAAAATATATAAATATGCTTATTACGAAATAAAATAATCATTAATCCTCTAACCTGAGGTAAGTGACATAAAGAATTTGTGTAATTTATTCGTTGTGCATAGGATACAGATCCATGATTAGATAGTTGAGTTGGACCAGGTGGAATACCGCTTGTAGGTTTGTATCCAGTTATCTAGAAAGTAAACAAAATATATTTGCAGGTTCTAATGTACTTATTATTTCGTAACAAAATAAATTATAATGTTAACTTACTTTGTCATTCATTTCAGGAAAAATTGTACTTAAATTAAAATTGGTAAGGCTGGTTCCAGATGGATGATGAGACATGGTCACTGAATTACTTGTGACAACTCGAACTCTGGGAATATTTGGATTTACAGAAAAACCAGCAGGTGTTATTGTAGGCACATTTTGATTCCCAGCAACAGGTGGTGGTGGAGGTGGTAGACTATTTACAGCCTTTGTATACATGTTTGTTTGTGGATGATTTTGATAAAGAGAATTTGCATGTGGCAAAGGTGGTAAAAATGAATTTGACTGATGATAATCTTCTAGAGGTGAATTCATATTAGCAAGAGGGAATTCAATATTTTGTATTGTCCCCTCTAAACCTTTTCTTTTTCCCTTTTTTGCAGTTGATGCATAGGAGCGTTTATCACAGTTTTGATGTTTTCCATAATTTTGATGTTTTTGTGGAGTTGCACTTGTAGATACATTAATTGTTGAAGTGGTAGAAGTAGATGCTGCTGTTGTTATTGCTGTATTTGGTAGCAGAAAAGCATTTACCTCCATATAATCCGTATTTTCGTGCAATGGCATCATATAACTGCTAGATGTATTTGGTATGCTAGTTATAAAAGTTGAAGTGGGATAGATATTAGCATTTGATGAATATGTATAAGAATTAAAATTCTGATTAACCATTTGCCCATATCCTGTATTGTCATCTGTATTTGAAAAATAATTAAGTGGCATCACTGCATCAGTGGTTGGTAGGCTACTTTGGAATTTATTTTGTGAATGACTAGAAACAAGCTTTATGGATGTGTGCTTATCTTGATGATTAGCATCATTGATATTAGAATTTGAACTAATTAACGCTTCTGCTGTATAGTTGCTTTTACAATTTCTACTTCTCCAATAAGCATTATTTTGTTGATATTTTTGTTGATGTTGATAAGCTTGCTCTGTGAACGTAAGACTCGATGTTTTTTGTTCTTCGTGTCTTTGATGAAGTTGCTCATTTGTTGGAGTTTGTTTTCGAATATCTATTTGTCGTTTGTTATTACCTCTAGGACTTACATTATTTTTTCTTTGATGCTTTCTATTTGTTTGTTGCTGTTGTTGCTGTTGTTGTTGCTGTTGTTGTTGTTGCTGTTGCTGCTGCTGTTGTTGTTGTTGATGATGATGAGGATGTTGATGTTGATGTGGATGATGATGGTGTAAATGGTAATGTTGTTGTTGTGTTTTTTCTGCCTTTTCTTGTTCTACTAACTGACTTACTGATAAAAAAGACGATCCTTGTGCCGAATGTGGAACACTTTGTGTACTCAAAACTGTGTGAAAATCTCGTCCAAGAACATTTTCTTCTTTATCTCTAATCAATTCTTTATTCTGTTCTATCAATATTCTTGGTGGTACTTGTCCAAGTAAAAAGTTTTGTTTTTCCGATACGTTTGTTCCTAAGTCCAAATCACTTACTAATGTTGATAATGTAGAAGAAACAGCATGTTGATCTATAGCTTTTATACTCTGTTGTCCAAGATTCTGTTCTACATTATGAACAGCATTTTTTGTTGGTGACCAGGGAAAAGGTTGCTCCTCTGAATAAAATGCCTCAGTGGGTCTTTTTTGCTCACTTTGTAACATTGACAAATTGGAAAAACTATGTGCTGCAACATCATAATTATTGTAAAATTGATTTGGAGTACTTTGATTATAAGATGGCGTTTGGGTAAAGAGATTATTTTGACAAAATTCCAATTCTTTACCAATTGGTGGAAAAATAATATCTGTGATACTTGTGTTATGTTTAAATTCTGGTGTCATCATCCAATTTACTGGAGCTCTAATCGTATGTTGTTGTTGATTATTTTTTAATTTGTTGCTACTTTGTTGCTGCTGTCTGTGTTTATTCACATCGCTATTGTAAGTAGTACTTCCCTGTTGTAGGGAAGGAACTTGAGTTTGATTTAAAAGTTGATATCTATGCTGACCATGTTGTTGTATTTTATCAACATATTTAAAATTAGCTCCAACATAAGTTTCAATGGAATACTTCAATTGTGTACTAATTTCTGGTACATCAAAATTAATATGTGAGTCATAGCTTGATATTGGATATGTTGATTTATCCTGTTTAGCAGATAAGCTTTGATGATTTTTTTGTCCATGTTGTTGTGATGCTTGTTGTGTTTGTTCACTTATATTGGAATATTCTGTTTGTATATAATCTGAATTTATTTCATATTTTGATTTACTTTTATTCTCAGTACTAAATTTGTAATCATTATTATTTGATGTTTGAGTCTGATTTTGCAAACGATTTTGTTTTGTTGTTGATGATGATGCAGTAGATTGTACGTTTCTATTTTTTGCAGCATCTACAAAGGGTTTTTGTGTGTCTACATCTGTTTTCATTCTTAATTTATCAATGCCACTCACATTTGGATGAGTTGAATAAGTATCGGTTGTTAGAACATCAGAAAAGCCTGAATTTTCTTTGTGCAAAGGGACATAGTTATAATTTTCACAAATCGTTTTTCCATCTGTATTATCATTTGGATGGGATCCCTGTTCAAATTGTGGATTATTATTACCACATCCACCAACTGGTGAAAATGTTGTCCATGAAAGGATACTGAAATTGGATGAATTATGAGCAACTGTTGTCATTGATTTTGTATGATTATCTGTAATAGTACTCTGTTCATAATTCGATGTTGCCACAAAGGAAGGCATTTGTTGTTGAGTATAAAGCAATGTAGGTGTATCTTGAATAAGAGATTTACTTGTTATAGTATTGGTTGTATTAGTATTCACTTTTTTAATGTCTTTATTAGAAAAAGGAGTATAATTTGAAGTGTTATGTTTTTCTTGAAACATTGTAACAACATTTGGATTTACATCAGTTTGATCTGGTTGTGTACTTATTGTTGATTTTACTCCATATGAAAATGTTTGTCCGAATGGATCAATATCGACTTTTTTCGTAGATACATAATTCGTATCGCGTCTTTCATCGGAATGTTCTTGCTGTTTCGATCCTAAGACAGTATTTAATTTTGTACCTTGTTCTATGTTGTTATTGTTCTCATTATTGGAATCTTTATTTAATTTCGTATAACTTTGATTATGAGATGAACGCTCATTTTCATTTCCTGAAGAATATGATATAGAATTTTTGCATGGTAAATTTTTGGTCTGATCCTTACAGTATTCAGTATGAGAATGTTGATCCATATGATCTTTCTGATGAATATCAAATGTCTGTTGTGAATTATGTGATACATCAATGCAATTTGATTCTTTTGTATGTGTATTATAGACAGGTTGCATTCCCTGAGAAGAAAGAATTGGAGTTGATGGATCCTTTGTATGTGCTGGATAATTCTGTTGCAAATTTTGAGATGGTGTAGGAAGTGACTCGTGAACTTCAGCATAATCAAGACGATGATTAGGTACCAATGCAGTATCAATGAGAGATTCTTTATTCTGAGCTACATAAGCTGCATGCTGACGTTCTTGCGAATCTTTATCTTTTATTTGTGGTGTATAATCAGTTTGTAAAGACCCCAAACTTGTAGATGATGAAGTAGTTGTGGTTGTAATATTGTTGAGGCAAGAGGCAAGTGACATCTGCGATATATCACTCATGATATTTCGGGATGATCCGATGTTACCTGAATCTTCTGCTGTAGATGTATCCATAAAAGTAGACGTATTTTGTTGCAATGTTCTTTGGTTGCTATTTGCTATAGTTGGATAATTTGGCAAAAAACTTTGTGTGTCAGAGTACTGAACATTATTATAATCTGAAGTTCGTATAGCAGGATTTCTGTCAATACTTTTATTTATTATCGAAGTGGCAGTGATATGTGCCTGAGATACTGCATTTTCAGTTGCAATAGATTCTGTGTTATTCTGAAATACCGTAGTTGTCTGCTTCTGACAATCTTTATTTGTACAAGTAGTATTTGATGTAACTGGTGATGAATTTACATTAGAATATGTAGAAGATGCATGAGAAAAAGTATTTGTTAAATCAGCCGATTTTTCTAAAACCGATGGTAATGTAGATTGTATCATTTTGTATGGTTCTTTAAGTGTTTCCTCACTTACGATCTTTGGTACAACTCTTGTTGTCGATGTACAGACAATGGGAAGCATAATTTCCGAATGAATATTCACGCTTGTAGACGTAACAATATCTTTCTTGTTCTCGCATGTCGGTTTTAAACATTTCTCAGTTACCGTTTCAAACATTGGAGATGTTGATACTCTAACTTTGAAGCTATTTGGTTCCATACTACCAATTTGTAAAAGCATAGGTGGTGTTTGACTATGATATTTAAAGTCTTCTTTCATTTCTTCATCAAGAACTTCAGTTTTTCCATTTAAAGATGACACTAATGGAAATGCCATTAAGAAAGCTGCTGTAGGTGATATTGACTCAGTATTATGTGAATTAGAAGGTACTTGTAGAGAAGCAAATATATCATTTGATAAATCAGAATGAAGTGCTTCTGTTCTGCTATTAATTGGAATGAAACTATTATCTGCATTGTATGGTAAACATTTGGATATATCTTCTTTTGATGATCTAACTAATTTTATATCATCATTCTGTATATTTACAGAATTTAATGAACTTGATGTTGTTATTGCTGATGTTTGAATAATGGCTGTACTTGCTTCAGGTTTCATTGCTGTGGTTGTATTTGTATCCAAATTTAAAATAATCTTGTTACTTTCTAAATTTACTGTTCCTTCTAACATTTCAGGGCCTTTGGCATTTACACGTAAAAGACTATCGAATTGTGTACCTAAATTACATACTTCTTTTATTCTTTCTGATTCTACTGCACTTTGTACTGTTTCAGCAACTTCAGGTAAGGTGGATTTTGCATTTGAAGATTCTTTAGTATTGACGATTTTTTCTACTTCGTTGTCTACAGGGATATCATATCCAGTTGTAGGTGAAGTTGACATCATTGCATCATTTGCTCCACTTAATTCAGAAGAAGTATTGCTTGGAGAACCTTGTGGCGATATAATTTTATTTTGTACAGGTTTTTCTTCATTATGTGAATAATTCGAATTCATATTAACTATTGGTTCAGAAGGATCAGGAATATTTTCAATGGCTGTGTTATTAGGTGATAATGAATTTGAATTTGTAATATTTGATTCTGTAATAATTTCACCATGTTTCGTTACAGACGTATGATTTTTTTCTTGGATTTCATTTGAATTTTCTCCAATTTTTTCTATGACATGCTTCAAGCTTTCAATAGATTTGCATGTTGCTGTAAAATTCGTAATACTCGAACTAGATACCGTTGTAATATCTATATCATCTCCTTTTCGTTTTTTATCTTCAGGTTCATCAGAAGATATATTTTCAATGCTTAAACATCGTTTATATGGTACTTTCTCAGTAGACATATTATCGCTAAAACACTGAGTGCTCTTCTCTTTGACAATTTTTTCTGTTGTTGCTTCTTCTGTAAGCGACGTATTTTTAATATTTTTGACATTATTTTTATTAATTTTAGATTTTCCTTCAGATTCTTTTCGGTTAGAGCTTTCTTTAAATTTATCTACTTTTTCTTTATGAATTGCTGGAATAGGAACTTTGTAAGTCATAGTTGTTTTAGTAACTTCTTTTCCTTTTGGTAAAATACCTTTATGACCACCTATTCGTGTAGAATTAATTATGTTTTTTACATTAGACGCCCAATTTTGCGAATCTACAACCAAATTTGATCTAATGTTCGACATTGTATTTAAAGTAACCTTCTGCATGGTATTTATTACACCCTGCTTTCGAATAGAAACCACAGAATTTTGTACATGATTTGTTAAAGGCTGCATGACAATCATTTGACTTTGCTGAGCATTACTAAGAATTATTGGATTTACTGATTGTGGTTGTGTATTGACTATTATATTGGATGTTAAAGAAGTCATAGGTGTTACTAAAGGTACCAATTTTCCACCTGATAAAATTAAAGTGTTTGGTGTTAAATTTGTTACAGAATTATTTATACATATGGATGAAGGCTTCTTAGCATCTTTTATTTTGGATTTCTTTTTAACTTTTTTCCGGTTTTCTATTTTTCGTATAGCTGTAAGAACATATATTATTTTATTATAAAAGAAAAATGATTTAAAATTATATACAAACACATATCATTACCATTTTTTATAGTCTGTCTGTTGTTTCCAAAACTTTTGGAAATTTCACCTAGATTATAAAAATTACATATAAAAATGTCTCTATATCGAAATTTTATTTATATTATAAAAAATTACCTTTTTCAATTTGAACATTATTCTCTCTGCATTCAATTTGTGAATCATTGCCTAAATTATTTGATTCATTATCTTTATTATTCACACAATTCAAACGATTTTCCTGATTTTCAATAGATGAATTTTTAGAAATATTAGATTCATCCAAAACTTTTTTTGAAGATGTTTGGGATGGAGATTTTTTATTTAAAGGCACTTTACTGTCTGCAGATTTTTCTTTCTTTTTCTCAGAAGCTTTTTCTAAAAAATATTAGAGATTTTCTAAGATTCTAAATAAAATATAATACAAAAAATAATAATAATTAGAATAATAATTCGTATATTATATACCTTTTGTAAAATATTTTTCTACATCTTCTACATTAATCTTGTTCGACCATTTCAATGGAGATATCCTTTCTAAAGCTGGTTCTGCAGGTACAGATATTCCAGCTTCTTGAAGCAAAGTTGAAAGTAATTGTGTTCGTGAAAATAGTAGCGTTACAAGTTTTTTCAAACGTGCTAGTTCTTCTTCTATAGAAAAAATAAAAGATAATATCTATTTTTAACTCGACAACATTTTTATACAATAGTATTATAATTATACTTATACGTACTGTGAGCTTCCGATGCATGAGCAAAGAATAATTCTTCTGTACGAACATGAAGATCTTTGATATATTTGGATGCGTGAATCAATATATCAACTTTGTTGCGCTTGCGACCTTCTTGATGTGGAGGTAAGAGATCTGCTAAGGTCTTGAAGTATGTATTCATTCGTTTTCGTCTGTCTCGCTCCCATGTTTTAGCTTTGCTAAAACAATTATTAATCTGAAGAACAACTTTGTTTGACTATCAATAAAAATTAATTTCTAAATTCTTGTAAATTATTAACAAATAATTTCAATATTCATTGCTAGTTTATGACGCTGTTAATTTTCTTAATATAATTTCCTGCGGGGCAAGAAACGAAACTTTTTTTGATATATAGAATGGTTAGATTGAAACTTGACAGAAACTTACGTGTTTTCTTTTCGAGGCATAATTTATCTTCTTGACATCGTTTAATAAAAATGACGCACCTTGGGAAGCGTCAAAATATCACTTATTATCCACATTATGACTTTAAATAAATTTATTTTGAAACTTCAACATCTCGATACTTGAGCTGGCCCCAGATGGGCTCCAACCGGTTTTACATTCTACTCCATTCTTTTGACCGTAAGACCCAAGATTTCAGATCGAAGTTTCAGATGGCAGTACAATTCACGAATGTGGCGACATCCGACAGATGTAAGATGTACATATCTAAAATATAAGGAAAATTATAGATTGACAGCGCTACTAGTAAAAGGGTGGGGCGCAACTAAAATAGACTACAATTTTCGTTTATACGAGTTAGTATAAGTTTGGTTTCTCTCTCTTATTTGTAAAATTGTATTATTAATTGCAATTCTATAAAAATAGTTTCAATTAATATTTAAAGAGTTATAGAAATGTGTACAATTATCTTGTGAAAGATATATTTTTGTTCATTGGAGAATTAATTATGAGCATAGTTTTTTCTAGTACAGATGGTTGGATTATTTCCCATTTAGAATATCTTAATAATGTTTATAAAAGTGTTACCACAGAAACTGGATTGCATTCTCTGACATTTAATAACATGTTGTTTGAAATTAATTCGCAATATTTGAGACAAAATCAAATAGTTCGTTCTACACAAGATCCTTTGCCAAATAAAATTAAGAAACGAAAACGAAATAAACTTCTTCCGCAAGACCATTTAGACGAAGTAAGCTAAAATTATTTTAATATGAGAGAAAAGATTATTTGTAAGAGATGACTATTTATTATCTTTTAATTAAAGGAGATATGTTTTTTTTATAGTTAAGTTTTATACAACAAACTTTCAACAAACTGATATCCTCTGCCAAAGTAAATGGATTATTCTGTGATAATATTTTAATTGATAATAATGAAGCAGCACGTTCGACATCAGAGAAAGTTTACTCTGACACTTTTGATCAAAGATTACAAAATTTACACGGCTGTAATAGTTCTGATATAGCCATTATATGGAAGGCACAGTATAAAAAATATGTATTTCCAAAAAAGTGCAGCTTTTATTGTTATGATGTGAGAAACATGATGCAGAAGATGGAGCTGGATAATCAGTATGATTTTGTACTATTGGATCCTCCATGGTGGAACAAGTCCATAAGAAGAAAAAAGAGCAAATCTGTAGAAGCTAGGTGATCTTGTATGGTTCAGTATAAACCAGTAAAAAAAAGAAATATCTCTCAGCACTTTTAATGAGAACAAGCAATTTATATACTAGTATATATATTTATCCTGTTCTCAGTTTTATGAACAGATCGGTAAATAAGATTTTAGATGCAACTATTCATCGTAAAAATCACTGTTGAGCATTGATCGTATATTATTCGTATATTGTACAAATTTTTTTTATTATAGCGATAATTTAATATCCTTTATAATATCTTATAAATTGCCAAAATTTTATTTAACGTCTTTATAACAGCTACCAAATGATGTACAATGAAGAATTAGTCAAGATACCAGTTGGAAAATTATTATGTTCAAGTGGTATTGTAGCAATTTGGTGTACTAATGCACCAAGTCATTTGCATAGTATTTTTAATGAAATATTTCCTTCATGGGGAATTACATACAAAGCAAAATGGTATTGGGTCAAAGTAAGTTCAATGTTGGTTTTACAATTCCAACTGAACATATTTATTTAATATTTCAATAAAAGGTACTAGAATTTTTAAAAATTTCAGGTAACTCAAATGGGTAATACAATTTGTAATTTTACTTCTGCACCTGGAAAGCAGCCTTATGAATTAATAATATTAGGATGTGCATCTGATGTTAATGTTAATATTCCTGATAGTAAATTAATTATCAGTGTACCAAGTGCTGTACATTCACATAAACCACCTCTTATAGGTGAGTATTATGATGTATTTAAAATGTAAATGTTCTATAAAATATTTTATATTGATGATAATTTTACTAATATTTTAGAAGTTATAAAAGAATATTTGCCTAGTGAACCAAAGTGTTTAGAAATTTTTGCTAGATATTTGTTGCCTGGATGGACAAGCTGGGGATTAGAAGTGTTAAAATTTCAAGATCTATCTTTATATACAATCTTAGAACATGTTAAAAATAAAGATGCCACGGAAAGTGTGGATTGAAATAGTTGATGGTTAGAACACATGTATTAATTGTAATTATTATTGTAACTACTAGTTACTTATGCAATTAAACAAATGTGATTAAAATATGTTATAAACTTTTATTATATATGTTATTTATTTTTGAATTATGGCTCTCCATCATCTTTGATTTTATAACTGTTTTTGCCAACTCCTATATCCGAAAATACTTGTACGAATATTTATGAATGTGATATATATAATCCAATTTTGGATCCCAATATAACTTGTCACGAAAGCACGATGAGTCGTGCTCAATAATGGTGAATGAAGCTTACGATGTTACGATGGTCGAGTTATGCATAAGTTGATTCCCGAATATGCGGTAACACTTGGGTCTACGATTTTAGTATTTGAAATCTGAATTCTCGTGAAGTAACAGACACGCCGTCGCTTTACTTTGTTTTTTATACAGTAGTAATAGTAGTAATAGTACAAAAGAGTAATCACCGTTAGTCTGTGGATCTCCATATGCAGCAACCTTCTCGTGGTGAGATCTAAGTAGATATTACTTGCGATATATCGAAATTTAAATCTGGATTATACGACGCAAGTACTGTTGAACGAATGGCTGCATATTTTAATAAATTTCCAAAATCTTATCTCTTTAATTCTTCTTAAGTGCGAAAGTATTTACATTTTATATTACTAATTATACTTCAGTAGATTAAATAAAATTCTGAAATAATTTTTTCGAGAAATGCTTCGAAAAATTCTAATTTATTTATTATTCTTATTTGTTTTTATTTATTGTCATTTATTTTTCTTTATTCTTATTTGTTTTTATTTATTCTCATTTATTCTTACTTATTCTTATTGATTTTCATTTATTCTTAATTATTCTTATTTAGTTTTTCAGTTTAAATATTATATTTTTTATTCTAGTTATGTTTGCCATCGTGTTCATATATTTTAGAATTTCGGATATACATCAGTGATTTTCTTTCTACTATTATTGTTATTATCTTTTATATATATGTTATATCTTTTTTTTTTTCATTTCCATAGGAAGTAATATAGAACTAATGACTCGTTAAATACGCCTTAGCTATTTATATAAATTTAATTAGAAACAAACGATATAAAGTTTGTACAAATGACAAACACTTTTCAATTATTTTATCTTTAGAGATGTATGATCTGATATATAGTTTTTCTTGCTTTTGTCAGATATACTATTATTTTTAATACATACAAAAATTTCTGTTACACATTAATTCGATTATTAGGCTACGCGTGAAAGGGCTATAACCTAACAAGCTTATACATTAATGCGATAATGAGGACAGTGTTTCCTTATCGCACATTTTTTCTCCATACCTATTGTTGAAGTTACATACGCTACGGCGAAAGATGGTGTATAGCCATAAGTTTATGTAGTATTATTTACATGAGGATGAATGCCGTTTTTTATTGGCGTCCGATACCCATACGGATTCATTGTTTGCCACCTCCAAAAATCTTCACCTTTATTAAATTATATTATTAAATATATGTTTTTTATTATAAACAATTTAATTGATATATATATATATATATATATAAAACTTACACATTCGTTCAACATTGTATTTAGTTTTCCATCCAAGCTCTTTCTCTGCTAAATCTGTATTAGCAAACATAGAGACAATATCACCTTCTCTTCTATCTTTTATAACATATGGAACAGTTGCACCTGTCACTTTTTCAAACGTTTTTATTAATTCAAGGACAGATACTCCTTGTCCAGTACCTAAATTATAAATTTTTAGTTTAACATGTTGTTTATGTAAAGCATTTAAAGCAGCTACATGACCAGATGCCAAATCCATGACATGAATATAATCTCGAATTCCTAAAAACAAATAATCAAGAAATAATTAAATTTTTTTAATCAATACTAGACATAATTAGCTTATATTGTACCTGTTCCATCCTTTGTAGGATAATCACCACCAAAGATAATGAGTTCAGGTTTATGACTTAATGCGACTTGTGCAATATATGGCATTAAATTAGTAAATGGTTTTGTTGGATCTTCTCCTATTAATCCACTAGAATGAGCACCTACTGGGTTGAAGTATCTTAAAGAGATTATATTCCAATTCTGTCAAATGAAAGTAATATTTCATTCTAAGAAATAATTTTGGATAGAAGAAATAAATTGAGAACAATTTGTAAGATTGTAAATAGTTTTTTTCTGATACATATTATAATCCTACCTTTTCAGCTCTTGATATATCTTTAAGCATCTCTTCGATAAAATACTTAGTACGACCATATACATTTGTTATATTTCCTGTAGGATGTTCTTCAGTTATTGGTAATTCATTTGGTTCTCCATATACTGTACAAGAACTACTAAAAACTAATTGAAAGCAACCAGCAGCTTTCATTACCTAAAAGTATAAAATAATTTTATAATAAACTAAATTTCATAGTTATCATAATAATAAAATACTCTTACCTCTAGTAAATTAATGGCACCAATAATATTATTTTTATAATAATGAAGTGGAACTTGCATAGATTCTCCCACTGCTTTTATAGCCGCGAAATGAATGACACAATCTATTTTATGCTAAAAAATATTGCAAAAATTTATAAAAATACTATGTTAATAAATATAATTTGATGTTGATAACACTTACCTTATTAAATACTTCTTCAAGGTTGTTTTTATCAATTAGATCACAATTATAAAATATAACATTCTTTCCAGTTATTTTTTCAACTCTTTTAAGAGCTGCAGATTCTCCTTTACCTTCTACAACACTATTTGCAAAATTGTCTATAGCTACTACATCATATCCACATTCTAAAAGTTCTACAATACAATGACTACCAATATAACCAGCACCTCCAGTTACAAAAATTGTTCTCCAATTTTCAGTCATAGCTGTAATAATATTGAAAAAAAATTTTCATTTATAACAATTTATAATTAAATGATTATATTTAATCAAAAAAATAAATGTAAGAAGATGTGAATACTTCAAGGTCGATCATGCAAATCTACACGTAATTCGCGGGCAGTCACCTTCGGAAACAGGCATATTGAAGGTTCAAGGTTATCGAACGCGTAATAGATCATTCTAAGAATGATCAAACAGGTAGACATCTAATAGATTTAAATTTTAATAGAAAGAGTATAGTATAACTTTTTTCTTAACACTTATAAAAATAAATTAGATTAGATGCTTTTGTCGAATTAATTAACGAGTTAGAAGTTATAACTTTTAATAAAATTATAATAATAATAATAATAATAATAATAATGATAAAAGAACATCTATGAAAATGAAAAAATTTTTTATATCATTTCTGAACTTTTCATGATCTTCTGCGCATTCGTATTTGAATATAACGGTATTCCTTAAAATGTTACAGTTTACCTTCTTGCATTATAATTAACTACGAAATATATTATGTGACATTATAACGCGATTAAATAATTTATGAATTTAGATTTTACTAAAACAACTTTGACATTCTCTGTTAAGATAATAAGATGTAAACGACTATATTAATCCAATTCCAATCAAATCAAATACAGAACTTATTTTATTTAGTATAAATATAAAATTATTTAGAAAATTTATTTAATCATCTTTACGAATTCATCTAAATGGTATTTTGATTTTCTATCGATTAAAATATAATTCTGAGATATTTGTGAAATAATCGATAATGTATAAAATTTATATAAATACTTTAATACACTCGTTCTTATTAAAAATACATAATACATAATACATAATACATAATACTCGTTTTTATTAAAAATATTTTTAACAAGATTTAATGGTTTTACCTTTAAAAATAATTTATTATTTGTTCACTGGATTCGATATTATTTTAATTGATTAAAAGAAGCGAAGGATCGAAGGATGCACTCGCGTTTGTGTAATGACTGAATATATTTCCAGTTACGTCTACGTTCTTCAAGAACGCAGAATTTAGTATACTCTGAAACTACGAACAGTCTCTCCTTCGTGATCATACGAAATCGCATACTATACCTATCTTTATACACTCTCACTCTTCCATCCATACAATGTGTTATAACAGGTTCTTCCTTTCACAACCTTCCTAACGCCATTCTTACGAAAGATGCTTCAAACGCGAGACAAGAAAAAAATTACTATAATTATTTATCGTTATTTATTTATCGTTTATGGAATGTATCATTTTTATGAAACATAGTCTACAGTATTCATCATGAAAAGAAAACAAACAATAAAAAATTGGAGTTTTTATTAAATGTTATTTATATACATATTTACATACAATTATCACATATTCACTGCAACGTCAATACTCTAATTAATTTGTGCAATAATTCCTTTTGTTCTGCATTTAAATATGGCCATAATTCACCTTCTAATTCAAATAATATTTGAAAGTCTCGCGATTGACACGCAAGTACCAATGATTGCAATAATAAAAGTTCATCCTCGTTCATATCAAGACCTATAACATATAAAATATTTTCAACATATATAAAAGTTGTATATTTTTAATTTATGCAATATTTTTTTAATGAGAAACAAACATACAAACCATTATTTGTACCCTCCTCAATCCATGCATACTTCTCTAAAACTTGCACCAATGACGGTGCTAGCCTTTTAGGTGATGGTTGAAGAATCAAAAGTAAAAGAACTCTAGTTATTTCACATCTAAAAAATATTATAGTTGAAATTGTAAATAGAACTTCACGTGTTACAAAGAAGTATTGTATGAGTAATGTTACTTACTTACCGACGTAAAATAACGTTGTAATTACCTCTTATACCAATATTAATATAAGCTTTTACAAATTCCACAAATTCATTAAGAACATTTAAAGCAGTGACATAATCGCCTGGAATTATTATCTGAAGATAATCATAATATAGATTTAAAATTTTTATATAACAAAAAATTATTTACCTTGTTCAATATAAAAAGATATTAAAGTATTAATAGCTTTTGGAGTTGGGAAAGTATCAATTGATTTCCGTAATTGTTGAATTCCAGCTGAATTAGCACCTAATGATAATGCTAATTCTATTGCTAATCCTGCAGATAATGAATTAAATCCTATTTGATTACCGCAACGCAATGAAGAATGACTAAAACAACTGACAGCAGCCTAAAATATATTTTGTTATGTGTATAATTTAAGATATCAATAACTATAAAAACGTTATGAATTGATGATTAACCAGCATATTTTCCTGTCCTAAAGAAGGACATCCAATATCATTATTTTTTTTCTCTGCAGTTAGAAACTGTCTGCCAGCTTTTATTAGCAAGTTGATTTCAGAAGAAGCATTTTTTAATGTTCCATGACATCTAGCTGCTGCTAAGTAACATAAACCTGCATATTGCCATAATTCTTTCTGTTCACATTCAACAGCCAAAGCACCTACATAAAGTGTTATTGCAAATTTGTATGTAATAATACAAGAACATTTTGATCTTTACATAGAATACAATAATATAATAATACTTACAAAACTGATCACTGGCTTCTGTAACATTAGGCTTTCTCAGAAAACGCCTAGAAATTATTTATTAAACAAAGATTCTAATAATTTCTATAAATGAACTATATTTTCTTATTTAAAAAAATTTTCTTACTTTTTAAGTTTGTTAGATATAATTTGATATCTCGCCAAAATATCAGCCGTTCCTCCGCACTTTTGTCCTTGATTGATTTGAGACATCTTAATTAAATAAATGTTGATCTTAACTAAATAAATATATTACAATTGTTACTCATATTAATCAATTTTTTTCTTATAAATATTTCTATATACTATAATTTTTCCTATGCTTCACATATATGTCACGAGACATTAAAATATGTTAATTTTTAAACATATATATATATATATATATAAACAATATAAATGACGTAAATTTTAATATAAATTCTTAATTAAAAAATCGTAGACTTGATACAGCCAATTGATTTATCATACATAGATTATGTTTCTTAATGCCTTTTTTCAACACAACATTAAGGTATTATCACATCAGTGATAACGTAAGGACATAATCGTCAATTTTTTTTTGTATTATTCTAGCAATTATTTTTTTATTATATATCATAATTCTTTATTATCTATATGATACTTATAAAGTTTGATAAAATTAGAAAACCAATAAGCACGAACATATATGGTTGAATAGATGCTAATGCTCCTACCAACTTACGATTTGTTCTCGTTGTGTCATGTGATTCTCACAAAGTAAGTTTATGTGCACTCGATGCGAAATTACGAATCTATTGATAAAAAGAAAAGAATTGATTATAGTAAAGGAAAAATTCGATTATAGTGTAAGTTCATAGCACTGTGTGTTCACAAAATTTAGCTCTGAATTTAAGATTATTAATTTATCTCAAATACATGAATATAATCGTGATCATTGATAAAATTAATCTTTTATTGACTAACCATTTAGTTACGCAAATATATTTAATCAATAATTTATTCGATTAGTGATATGTTGTACCTCTTATCTTCGTTTTTGATCGTTTAAAAAACTTCAAATGATACGATGATTAATATATACACACACACATTATATTTTAATTATATTCGCAGAAATATGATTTTAGTATTCTCAAAAAAAAGTAATTTTTATGATTACAGGTTTACAGAGGATGACATATTTTTATCATATTTATGTTGTAAAGTAAATGTAAAACTCGGCCTACGACGACATATATCGTTTATATATAATGTACTATGATGTGTATGAATCATCGAATTTGCGTAATTATGCAATGAGACATTATTAAATGGCATAAGACTAAAATTAAATAAACATTTCTAGTAGAACTCAATTTTCTCGCAAAAGTAACGTAACATAAATTAAACATAGATATTATTGACAAAGATGCATGGGACTGTCGAACTAATTTTAAATAGTGCTTTATTGTGGATATTTCTTGAAGCAACATGGACTGTGTTAGTGAGCATTTTATACAGTTTCCGCATACCTTGGATTTTTTGGGGTTCTTTGATCATATTGATTGGATTGAAACTAGTTCGAGTTCCACCTCCACATGCAAGTATTGTGAATGAAGTACTTGGTGTGAATCCCTTTTTCATAGGAAAGGAAATACATACGACTGAGAACCAGGGTGATGGAGAACGATATTGCATGTCTGTTATAGCTCATCGTGGTGGAGGATATGATTACCCCGAGAACAGCTTGTCAGCTTTTCAAAATGTAAAATTATATTTAATGACTTTTTCTTAATTAAATTTTTTTATAGTCATAAATACGACGTATAGATAATAGCTCTGAATATTTGAAACACTAGTATTCTAATATAATTATATGCTATTAATTTATATCCAATGTATTAATATATTTATGGCTTGAATTTTTTTTTAATACGAATTTTCAAAGCATTTATAACATTGTGTTTTGTAATCCTTTTTATATTGTTTGTCAAATAAAATGAACAGTTGCTTGCTCTGGTGTGGCTTCAAAACATATACTAATCAAGTAGCTGTAATATTTAAAATATTTTAGTAACTACAGTTTTTTATGAATATTATAACTAATAACCATATTTACATAAAAGGAAAACAAAATATTCAAATTACTTGATATGGCTAACATAAAAAGATTTTTCATTGTAATTATAAAAGTTTTATGTATCTTTTATAATTATGTTATCCAATTTAAATTTTTAATTATTTGTTTATTTCACAGAGTAAAGAAAAAGGATGTACTGCAATTGAATTTGATTTAGTTCTTACAAAAGACAATGTGCCAGTACTGTATCATGATGTTACTCTTGAAAGACTTACAGGTCAAAAGGGTATACTTAGTGAAATGACCTGGGATCAACTGAAGGAATTAGATATCACATTTAATCATCCACTTAGGTATTTATTAATGTGATTATTTTATGATTATATTTTATTATTTTTTTTTTTGACTTATTTTTCTATATCAAAGGAATAAATTTCCTAAGGGAGAAAAAATTGCATTGTTCAAAGATGCTTTAGAATTATGCTTAAACAATGATCAACATATAATCATTGATATCAAAGAAAAAAGACTAGATGTAATACAGGTAGTATTGGATGCTTACAAAGAAAATCCAAATTTATTTAAAAAAGCAATTGTTTCAAGTTTTAATCCTATGATTGTATATTTGGTATGTTAATATTTATATATTTCATACAAAGTATTATACAAAAGTCATAAAAAGTATATTTAATCATAATAAATAACAAATTTAGATTAGGAGAAAAGAACCACGCATTGTATCTAGTTTAGCTTGGAGACCATATTACCTTTCAAGGGAATCTTATTCAGGAATAAATGGAACAGGACCATCACGCTCTACTAATCCATTTAAACATTTGGCAGCTTGTATAATGGAAATTCTATATGAATGGGCATTACCAAGTTTTGTTTATTACATTGTAGGGATATCTGCTATTCTTTTACACAAAGATATAGTAAACTTGTAAGTTCCTTTATCTATAGTATTTATTGTTGATATTAAATATTAAAATTATATATAAAAATTTTAATAATACTGATATAGTTGTAAATTAATTAAATATAAGAAACTAAAAATTGGTTATATTTTAGGCATGTTATTGAACAATGGCATAATCGTGGAATTCGTGTGATGGCATGGACTGTCAATTTGCCATCAGAGAAATTACACTTTTCTAGACTGTTTAAAATTACATATTTAACAGACACGTTATTAGCAGAAAAAGTATAATATTTTAATATTTATTCAATATTTAATAAAATGTATGTAGTACCAATATTATATACTTACAATTTGATAATTTTAGCACAGAGTGCATAACATTTGATACTCTAGTCTATTCATCAATTGATGAAAACGATTTTGTACACCATTTTTTAACTTATCACTGCATTTTAACTTAAAACAGAACTTAATTCTATATGGTAAGACTGGGAAATATTGTCAGTGTTATTTCAACGTTTTTTTTTTTAAATTAAAATGACTTTTCTACATTTTTATATTACATAAAATAAAACATAGCTTCACATAGTATCAAATATAAAGATTACTGTAAACGATATACAAAAGGCTTATATATATTATAATATATATTATATAATTACATTCAAGTGATACCACCTTGTATTTAAATGCATCTAAATCAAATTTATATTTATTTACAAACAAATACAAATTTATGTGTATTTACAATTTTTTGCATGTTCCTTAAAAAGTTTTGTTATTTTATTTAATTTTAGAAACAAGATGGTTACACTTTATATTTATATGATTACGTTCTTCATAATCAAAAATGGACGGAAAATAATATATTTATTATTATACTTAACTTCTTATTCTGGTCTTTGTTTATAAAATAATCTTTGTAAATTCTCAAACAATAGTAGTAAGTTTAGTTTTACGAGATTCCATACCTTCAATAAGATCAGTTAATAGATCTTCCATTTCTGTTGTTGCTCGCTTTAGTTTGCAATTATCATTGACAACATAGGACTCTGTATGCAATAAGAATGCTTATTATTATAAAATAGTTATAAGATGTAAAAAAAAGTACAAGTAGAAATATATATGATACAATATTTTTTTTTTACAAATTATTCAATATAATATATCTTTATAGCTATATTACTTTCGTGTCTCTTAACAATTAAAAAAACAAATTTATTTTTAGCATTACTTACCTTCTAGTAAACAATCATTTGCAACCATGTTTTGCAATCTATCTAATATATCATTGAGGTCTCCTTGAATATTTTGTAAACTACTGTGCTGTGAATGCTTATCAGGTCGTTGTAGAGAAGAAGGTGTATTATCTCTTTGAGGCCCAACAGGAGAATCAGAAATTGTTATTGGAGATTCATTACAAGCAATATTTCCTATTGCAAGTTTATTAGTTTGTCTATCATCTTTGTAATTAGAATCTCCATTATTTAACCACTGAGAAAAGCCACTGTCGGGTAAACTTAGTTCCGATCGTTTTCCTAAAGACGATAAAGATGTGAAAATATTTTTATGTTATATTACATACTATTATAAAGCAATAATTATTTACCTCCAATCCATGTGCTTAATTCTATACATGTGCTACTAGGTGCTTTAACAAATGTAGAACTTGAAGATGCTTCTTCAGTACAAGTAAGACCATTCGTATCGTTTTTATCTAATGATGTATTGAAATTACTTGAGGCTTGTATTTTGTTTCTATCAGTTACGTTAGATAAATGTCTTTCTAGGGTGTCTTGATGTATTATTGGACTTAATTCAAATTCTAAAGGTAAAGCTGCAACTCTAGATGACAATGGAAGCATAGGTGTGCTTTGTAGACGATTAATAAATTGTGGCTCATATGGAGGATCTGCAAATAAGTATTTCTGCAAATAAATGTAATAATAATATTAGTAGATCGTCATGATAATACAATAATGCTAGGAACAATGTTTATAACTAATATATACTTTTAATATTTTTAAACGCTGTAGCTGGGATTCTATAGTAGCTCTATGGCGATGAAGTCTTTCTGCTCTAGCTCCCTGAATATCAAGTAATTCTATTTGAAGTTGCTTATTCTCTTCTTCTAAATGCATAATAATGCTTTGTAATTCCTTTTGAGGATCACTTAAAATTTTCCTTTTGATTGTGCTTCTTAATGTGGAGCAATCTGATTGCTTTGCTACAGTACTGCAATATATTATAAATAATTTAGAAAAAGCACGTAAATACTAATAAAAAGAAATTATGGTTTATTAACAAACCTAACAGCACTTAGCTGTGATTCCTCTGTACTCATTATAACCATTTTGGAAGGACATAATCTTAATTTATTTCGAATTAATTCAATAATTAGTTTCGTTGCTTCTCGATTTGATGTCTACAAAAAAGAAATAATAGAATTTCTCATTTTTGTAACATACAAGTGTAAAACTCGTACCTTTGCACAATATTCCCGTACCGGATGTTTTAACTTATGTTTATTAGTTGTTTTGCCCAGCAAAAAGCATTCCTGACATTGATGGTAACCAGTACACTTTAAGCACGAATATTTTGGTCCTTGCACCGGTGTTATTTTACAAGAAGAACATTTTATATTATGTACAACTAAAAAAAAAGATTTTTTCGTAAAAATTCTTGGAAATATTACATTAAATATTTATAAATACAATTGTAAATTTATCAAAAATATATTAAAAATTATCTTAAAAATACTGACTGTGTTCTGCAGATTTCATTCTATTGAATGTTGTTATCCAAACAAGTAAAGGTGGTTCTTGCATAATCCATGTGGCAAATTCTGATTCTGTAACTCCTAAACATCCTTGAGACTACAATTGAAATATAAAAAATATTAAGTATATATCAATTGCAGTATATAATAAAATATTTAAATATTATGTATTACTTTCTCAAAACAACTATCTATATGTGACTGAATATGATGATATCCATAGGTCATATTTTCTCCAAGCATTTCTGTTATTTTACAGATATTAATTAATAACGTATGTAGACCAGCTCGGGACAGACAAGCATTATGATCAGCTAGTTGCTGATAAAGATATCCATATTTCTCTTGCAATCTTCCACAGCTCATTAATATTAATGCAAGTTTTATAGAAAAAACTGTAATGCTTCTAGTATTTTGCCTAAAATATTTAATATTTTTTAATATAATAATAATTACTAATTATAATGTATAATTTATAGACAAATATTATATATAAAAAAATAATATATAAATTATATTTACTTATCAAAGGTACATAAAATATAATTGACAGCTAACTTTGTTATGTGATCAATATCAAAGTCAAAGTTAGATTCTTTACGAGCTGCAAAATAAATGTCAGAGAGAACATCTTCTATTTCACTTGGATCTAAATTTACAGAATTTTCTGTAATTGATAATCTATGACGTTCAAATACGCCAGCGATTAACTCTAGCTGTACATGTTGCACTAAAACAAATTAGATAATTACATATTATTTATATAGTTATATTCTATTTAACTACTTACTTTGAAGTTCTCGATGTATTACTTGCATTTTTACAGCGGTTCTATACGATACATAACGTATAGCATTACAATCTTCTACAGATCGCATGATATCTAACATTTCTATATATGTGTTGATGCAGGACTTGTTAAATTGAATTGTTCAATACAATTATATCAAATTGATATTGTTCGTATGGTAATTATTTTCATTTTTATATTTATATCATATTTCAATATATTTTTTTATATTACTTTTTTTAGAGATTAATGCAATTGATAATGTGAAAAAGTGTATAAAAAAATATTCAAAATATATGCATCTGTATTTCAATTTTCTTTATAATGTATGAAAAAATATAATTTATGAAAATGAATATCTTATAAAAATAGTTGCTTTCACATTAACATAACATTAGTGAACTTACTTTCTGTTAATGCAATGAAATAATTATGCATATACTTTGATATATTTTAAATGTTGAAAGTAAACAAAAAGACGCCTACGTATAAACCATAGAACAAAAAATATACACAGAACGGCGAATATTTAGAGAATATATTCCAATACGATGTGCGCGATAGGTGAAGCTTACGATTATTGGATATTTCCCTTTATGAGAAGTATATACACATATATATATACAAAGTTTTCGTAAAATTATATCAGTTATTATGAAATGATTATTGAACCACAATAGAAGAAATATAATCATAATCTTATTTTTATTTTTTTTTTTTTATTTATAATTTGTACAAGACATTATATCTATAATTTAAGTCTTTTTGAAATTACTTCATAGTTGTACATATATTACAATATTGTAAATTAAATCTAACATTATTTTGAAGAAATTTATTTTATATTGACATTATGTTTGAAACACATGATGAAGGACAATTTAGCGATGCCGATGAAACTGAAATACCGTATGTAAATTTTCATAATTTTTTTATTCTTAATAAATTATATTTCGTTAACCTACAAGTTCATAAAGATGAATATTTTATTTTACTTTTTTTTTACTTTATTTTGTTTTATTAAAATATATATACTTAGAGTTTTATAAAATGATATATGTAAATTGATTATACACAGAGTGGTTAATTCAAAAGGAGCACCATTATTTCAATGTACACTTGATGAAGATATTACACGATTAACAATAACAGAAAGAGACGAAGAAGATTATTTTGAAGATGATAGCTATGATTGGGATATAAATGAAACTAGCAATAATCAGAAGGATATAATAAAAAATCTAAATACTCAAAGTACTAATGCACAAGCTGCTTCTAGTAAGATTTCTAATTTTCAACCAAACGATAAATTATTTCGTCGTTATGCAAATAAAATCAATATTGAAAAATACGAAGGACCATCTCTACCAGATCATGCTACTAATTTTCTTATCAAATCTAATAAACGTATGGAAAAAGATCGCATTAGAACAAAAGATAAACATGATCGTGCAACAGTTGAGCAAGTTATGGATCCTAGGACCAAGATGATATTGTTTAAACTCTTAAATCAAGGAATAATTTCTGAGATTAATGGTTGTATTTCTACCGGAAAAGAAGCTAATGTTTATCATGCAATTTCCAAAACTGGTGTTGAATTTGCTATAAAAATCTATAAAACTTCGATTTTACAATTTAAAGATCGTGATAAATATGTAACTGGAGAATTTCGTTTTCGACATGGATATTGTCGCCACAATCCACGTAAAATGGTAAGAACATGGGCTGAAAAAGAATTAAGAAATTTAGCACGCTTAGATCAAGGAGGTGTAAATGCTCCTAAACCAATTCTATTACGTAGTCATGTATTATTAATGGATTTTATTGGTACTAATGGTTGGCCTTCGCCTAAATTGAAAGATGTTGTCCTTAGTGCTTCAAAATTTAGAAAACTTTATAGGAAATGTATAAAAATCATGTGGGAATTGTACAATAAATGTAAATTAGTCCATGCTGATTTAAGTGAATACAATATGCTTTATCATGATGGATCTATTGTAATAATAGATGTATCTCAATCAGTTGAGCATGACCATCCTATGGCTCTTGAATTCCTTAGGAAAGATTGTACAAATATTACTGGTTAGTCTTCAGATTAATGTTAAGTAAAATGAATTATAATATAAAATTAATCGAATTATTTGTATTGCTTTTAGAATATTTTAAGAAAAATGACGTATGTGTAATGTCAGTAAAAGCATTGTTTGACTTCATAACGGATCCAACCGTGAATGAAAATAACATGGATGAATATTTAGACGCAGTGTCAAGTCAAATAGATGAAGAAATAAATCAAGAAAGTTGTCCTGACCAAGAAATAAATGAACAGGTTTTTAAACAAGCTTATATACCACAAAGATTAAATCAGGTGATTGATATAGAACGGGATATTAAACTTGCTAAATCAGGAAAAGAAGATTTGATCTATAAAACGTTAATTGGATTAAAAGCAGATTTGTCTAAACCTAATGAAACACCTGATATTATTACCAATAAGTCTAAGAAAAATATTGTAGATAATGATGCAAAAGAAGAAGAAGAAAGTATATGCTCAGAAAGTGAAGATACAGATGATGAAAGTAGTAAAGAAAATGAATCTAAATTTGTTAGTTCTGCACGTCCTCGAAATGAGAGTCCAGAAAGTAAAAAGGTTATTTATTTGTTTTTTTAATTGATTTTTTGTATAAATTAAATGTTCTTGCAATTTCAGTTTTATCATATAACAACAAATGTACGATAATTTCATATTGAATTTGCTTATAGGCCCGTAAAAAAGCTGTTAAAGAACAACAAGCTGAGAAGAGAAAAAGTAAAGTTAAAAAGCATATAAAGAAAAGGAAAGAGAAATTACTTAAGAAGAAATAAAAATGCTTTACATTATATAAATTTATCAGATTTTAAATAATATTGTATCTGAAATATATTACACTTATATTTTAAATGTTATAAATCTAATATATCCATCGTCTTAAAAAATCGAAATTTATTTTACTAATGACATTAATAACAAAAAATTTATCAATATGATAGGACGCAGCAAAATGTTTTAATTAACCTAAAATTTCTTCTACGTTTTGTTTCAGAAAAAGATATTTTTTTATTTAAAAATTATAATTATAACATGTGTTTTTTTAATGACATATATGACTAAGGATATAAAAAGTTTTATATTAGTTTGATCGATATGTTTTGCATAAATATAAAAGATTTGTGGAATTTATTACGACGTCACAATGTTACTATTGTATGAGTTATATAAGAAATTACATGTAAAAATGTTATTTCTTACATATCGAATGTTATTTATCACTTTTTGTATATACGAATGTAAATACTGACTAAATTTGATAGAATTATATATTACAATAAAGTAATAATATATAACTGATAATCGAAGAAATTATTCGTTCCTATTATGACCAAGAAAATAAATTAATATTTTCTTTGTGAAAATTATTAATATATCAAAAATATTGGATTAGATTAACCAACGTTATTTTAAAAATCATTTAAAGTTAACTTTACAATACGTTTATTATATAAATTTTATTCTGTGGGAAGGGGGTTAATTATAATTTCATCAAAAAATATAAAAACATTAATAAACATATGTATACGTATTCCATTATATAAAATTAAGTTCCATTGTTTTAGAAATAGTAAATCTGTGATTACTATATCACAAAGAATGGTAACACTTTCAGGTTAGTAACACATTTTATTAGTTGTTCTTTACAATTTATTTTTCTACTGTAATATTCGAATATCTGTTAATATATACGATAATATTAATTATACTTGGCAATTTTGAAATAGTGCATATACCTGCTCTAGCGACATTTATAAATACGTATATAACTACGTGTTAACGTGTATAAAATTCTTTGTTCCAACTTCTTGCAACTTTGTTGTTTAATCATAATCTATAAAATTTGCGCGAGCGCAGGCGAGCACTAGATATTTCATTATTTGATACATGTAGTACCTCTTCTTTATGATGATTTCTAAGTAATTTGATTATTTTTACTATGTTTTATATAGTAATTTTTGACGCACGCGCATAAGATTTAAGCATATCACTGATTGCAAATTGTTTACGTAATAACGAGAAAAAAGATTGTTACTTAAAAAGAAAAATTACAATTAAAATTAATAAACAATTTATTATATTAGTTTTGTGCTTTCATAGCTCTTTCATCAGATAAGTCAGAAAGAACACTAGCTCTAAAATTTTGACATATATATAATTTCTTCTTTTCCTATATCGTCGATATATTTTAAGATTTTATAATACAAAAAAAAAAGGAAAATAATATATTCATATTATCAATCTAATAAATTTATTTGCATATTTCTCTAATACTACGTGTCCATATATATATATGTCTCATTATTTTATTATATAATGAGATATCTATATATGTTTAAAATATCAGAAATTTGTTATTAATATAGATCATATGATAGAGAGAAAAAGAGACAGAAACAGAGATACAGAGAGAGACAAAGAGAGAAAGCGAGAGAGAGAGAGAGAGAGAGAGAGAGAGAGAGAGAGAGAGAGAGAGAGAAGAGAGAGAGAGTGAGAGAGAGAGAGAGAGAGAAAGAAAGAGAGAGATTTTATAAGAAAATAATAAATGTAGTATTCTTAATTTTTATGGTGTAACCTGATGCGCAAGTTATCTTTGTTGGATGAGAAAATAAATAAATATAAAAAGAATAAATATATACATATGTAATATTATATATCTAATAGAACATGAATTTGAAAGGAGGGGGGATATACGCATGTAGGAAAAAAGAAGAAAAAAAAAGAAAACAAATTCTACGCAATATATACAAACTTGAAAAGAATTTGAGATTCGACTGAAATATGTAAGAGGTTGTTAACGTTACGCGCATGCGTGTGTAAGATACTTACGCTACTTGATAAAAAACATGAAAAACGAGCATATATTAATTATATAACATCAATAGGAAACTTACACATCAATTAGTATATTCCCGATCATGAGAATTTAAGATTTATCCTGGATCTTTAAGAATATCTAAAAACTGTATCTACACACGTACATTGCATGTAGTAACGGACGAAAGAGAAGAAGTGACAACATCGCGTTTTGCTTGCTTAAAGTGCAACGTTGCAGTTATACGATGAAGAGGTATAGAAGCGTGTCTTCGTTCTTGGTATATTTGTAATAAACATACGTTTTCGAAACTTGGATCATATGTGCACCATTAACTACAGTCTTCAACACAATATTGTGACGTAAGTTTACATATAGTATCATGATTTATCATACTAGTATAAATGGATATCATCCATTTTCGAAATAATCACTATAATATAATCGAAGTGGTTATGGTTGGATACAAGTGTCGACGGAGTACATTAACCTATTACAATTTTTGTATTTTTAAGAAATAGTTATATTATAGACTGTTAAGTATAAAATAAGAGTCTATCTTTTACGATATTGTAACAATATCTAATTATAGTTTTGTTATTTTTATTTCCAAGAGTTTACAAACAATAATCGCAATGATATAGTTTCTTATATAATAAAAGAAGTACCGTCAGTAACTATGGGTCTTAAGTCCCAAGCTTTTAATCGCAATATCCGGAGTCACATTCATACGTATATACATGTATTGCTACGTATAGATACATATATATATGTATATATACTTATATACATGTATATATATGTATATATACTTATGGCATATATATGTATATATATATATATATATATATAGACGATACTATTCGAGTCCAAAAGCAACCATTTTAGAATCATGGATACGCCATTTTGTTGTTGTTTCGTGTGAAATGGTTGATACGATGACGTTTTGTTTCATTTGATAACAACATAGAATCTATAGATATTGAATTATCTATTATTTCAATTTGCTTTTGATTGAAATATAATTACGGGAAATGTATAATATTGTCCTTAACAACAAAATCTTTAATATACAATTATAATGTCTATTATATAATCGAACGATTGTAATACGTTAACATAAATTAATTTTTTTACAGATTATGAATATTTTAATATTGTATGAATTTTGTTGTAATATTTTGTAGTTATTTTTTCTATTTAAGACAAATTACTTTATATATTCGTCATATAGATTACATATGTAATAGTGCAACATATACAGGACTGAAATAGAAAAAATATAAATAACATTAAAAAATAAATAAATAAATAATAAAATAAAATAAAATAAAAACAAATAGGTTGATATAAAGATTACAATCAAAGTATAAATCGAAACATAGAAGTAAGAATCGATCAGGTGTTTTACGAATAATCACATGATTTCTCCCACCACTTAGCTTAAACATTGTACTGCTAGTATAGCGCACGTTGGTCTTATCAAAAGGCGCAGAATATGCGAGGGTGGGGCTATTCATGGACCGTTCAATAAAGAGAACGTGTCAGTTTTGTTAGATTAAAGTATCAATATTTATCTTAATAAATATTTTTAATGCAAACGAATTATTAATTTTTTATTTTTAAACAGTATTACGATTACCGATTAATAATTTTCAAAGATCATTCAATTGAAAATATCTGTATAAATATTTTCCAAAAGTATATATTGCACTGTTATATATGTAAGTATGTATCAATAGAAAATGTAGATTATTAAACACACACACACACACACACACACACATACACTTGTTATTTTTTAGTTACATCTTATCTAATCTGTACATTTTCATTGATGCGTCTCATAATCAAAAAAAATTAGATAAATGTTTAATTGACCAAAGAAAACACAAAAACAAATTATAAGCATTATACAAATTGCTTAATATATTTCGACTATTCTATCGTAATTTTATTTTAAACTTTATGAACATTTAAAATATATTTTAATATTAATAAATATAGAAAATATGAAATAATATATATATATGTGTGTGTATATATATATATATATATATATATTAATAAAAATTAGGACATACATACTAAAAAAAAAGTAACGTTCCAAAAGAACGTTTGCTATCATCCGATCTGCTCGATCAAGCTACTCAACAGTCTGCAAAGAAAGGACCAACATATTTTCGAAGAAGAAAATATTCTTTTTGGGACATCTTTATTTACTTCGGAATGACCGAAATGGATATATCCCCCTCCGTGATGCGATACAGACAGCTACCATAGTAAATCGACTTCGTGTATCTTCGGTTAATTTCGTCGGAACACATCTCGGGGCCTAGGTTCAGTGTTCTACGTTCACACTGTCCAAACCTATCGATAATCTTATATTTTCGATGCCAATTAGGCACATTTCTGAAACATTTATATGTAAATCGATTTTATTTGTGTATATATGTATATATATATGCAAATATATCGATAAATAGTATATAAATCTTTCATCGAAACGAACTATTTCGTGATTCGTTTCCGTTAGTCAATGACACGGGAGTTCGTGTATGCTCTCACAAAGCGTGCGTTTGATACGTTAGTGTACTCAAAAGTGTTCCTTACACGTGCCATACATGTTTCGGATAATTAGACACGGAGGAAAACTATTTTCTTTCGATTTACGATGTCTTCCTTTTTTTTTCTGCCAAATGTATTACGGTTGATGAATATAATTTTTTAGCAAAAAATTGAATGCGACAGTATATATCGTCGGTCCGCCATCTTGCATATTCCACTACTTATGGGCCAGGGCCGACCGTAATAACGGTGCGTTGATTGAGGGGCCCTTTGACGTTATACGTTCGATTGTACGAAGTGATAAAATTGATATTTCATTGAAATATCAACTATTATTGGTACGATACTTTTCAAATATTTTATAGGTTGCTGAATGGCAACTGATTTAATTTTCGATGAAATTAAAAAAAATTATCCGTACTATGTATTTAGCGCGCGAATCACGTGAATGACGTAAGTGGTGACATCGTGCGGAGAACATCGATCTGAGTCCAAAGTATGACGCCAACTTTCTATACAATATGTTCGTTTTTAGTGATTCTTAACGAACATTTTTGTTTTGTGTCCGTTCATTCATCGATTTCTCTCTCTTAGCACATACATGCGTACGATAGTGTACGTCCGGTGTTCGTATTGCAAATAATTTCAAGTTTTATGATTTTTTTGAAAATGTACCGTGAAAGAATATTAAATTTTCATTCGAACGTACGAACGAATAGAAAAAAATTATGGGTAGATAAGAAAAATTTTCGATACGAGTCATTTTATAAAACAATTACTTTCAATGTTTATCGCATCAATGAAATGTGATTGAGGTCGTTATTATCCATGGAACGGAAATTATTTTACAATTATTCGAATGGATAGGTGAGCTTTAGGATATGTAATCCAAAGATTTCTTAATTCAAAGATTTATTGAGGCTTGAACAAAAATTTTTTTTTTTTTTTTTTTTCTTTAATAATTCGATGATTTTGTAGTTAATTTTTTTGGATAAAAGTACAATTGAAAATTTTGCTGGGTAATTCACTAATCTTTATAGTGAGCTGTTATAATTTTTTCATTATTTTGAAATGATAAATTTATGTATTTTTTATTTATCGTTCGTCATTTGTTAATGCTTAATTGTTATGTTATTTTTTCTTTGTTTGGTAATAAGACAATTTTATTTGCTTTATGTAATGTAATTTGAAATAGAAAATACAATAATTTAAAATTATTATAAATATATTTATAATAAATATGTACATATATATACAATATGTAATTATTATATGATGTGTGTTAATATGTTGACAATAGATTGAAATTCTATAAGATTCAGTAGTAAATAAAAAAGTAGTGAATATATGTTAGATACAAGGATTAATTATTTTCTTTATTTCTGCTAAAAGAAACTTCTATAAACGTAAATAAGAATAATAATAAATATTTCTAAACATTTTGATTATAATTAATTTTTAATGCGGTATATTTGGATTATTCACAGATTAAAAAACAGTAAAGTGTTACAAAATAAATGAGACTGCTGTGATATTTCTCTATATATTGCCTCTTTTTAAATAATGGAGACATTAAGAAATGACACAGTGCATGTTTCTACGTCCATTGAATCTAATCATGCAGAAATTGATGTACAAAATACCGATGAATTATCAAAACAAAAAGAAGAAGAACTTTTATATAGAACGGGTGAAGATGGAGAGGAAGAAGAAGCCTTGTCAGATGATAGTTTGCGTTTAAGATTATCTGAAGATGAAGCTGAAGTAGAAGATGTTACTTTAGCATGTATAAATCTTAATCAAAGTGGTAAAGAAAAAGAAGATATTGGTGAGCTATAATTATATATTTTTCTATTTTCTTCCTAGAGTATAATATAATAAATATTTTATTAGAAAAATTATAATTTTCCAATCAAAATTAATATCTGATAATTTGGTTAATTAAATCTTTTTAACGATAATGTTTAATGCTATTATAGATGAGAAAAATAAAGAAGAATCTAATGAACAATTTCATAATGAAGTAGATGAAGATAAAAAGGATAACATAGACATAGAAAATGAAGATGTCGAGATTTTAAAATCTGATTTAAAAAAAACAAATAATATAATTTTAAACAGTGATAGTAATGACAAAGTGATCAGTGAAAAATGTAACGATGAATCAGTTAATAATTCTTCAAAAAGTAAAAATGAAAAATTAACAAAAACGAAAAATTGTGATTTGATTAAACAAAATTGTGATGATAACATATTAGTTGATAATCTAAACAATTCTAAAAATTTAAATAATTCAATTTGTAAAGAAGATGACAAACCTTCCTTAGAAATACAAAATGAAGATGAAGAGTGTAGTCAATTGAAGTTCCAAGATCAGAATGAAGAAGTAGATATTAGCAAACATAATGATGAATGTTATGATGGAAAACAAGATTTAACATTAAATAAAAATGAGAAAGAATTAAGCAGCAATTGTATTATAACTGTTTCTAATAATAAGCAAGTGCAAAAGTTATTATTTCTGGATGATCATTTAACAATCGATGAACATTTTGAGGAAAAACCAAAAATCAATGCAGAGATTACTACATTAAATCAACATCAGGAAAATAGTCAACATGCAATATCAAATCTTAATAATGATAAAAATAAGGCTGTACAAAACTCTCTTACAATTGATCAAAAAGTTAGTAATGATAAATGTGATAAAAAGGTTTTAGAAGATGAAACTAATTCGTGTCAATCTCCAAATTTGTCTGATAATCATTCTTTAAAAAAGCAAACTGGAAAGTCGAATTCATCAAAAATTATTTCTGATAACAATGATGCATGCAATGTTAATCAGTTAGCTTCAGAAGCTATTAATGTAGATAGTGACATTAATGAACTTATAATTTCTACTGACGAAAGTTCGTCAACGGCAAGTAGAGGCACATCATTAGAGCCCCTTGGCGAAATTAAAAGTATAAGTGAAGACAGTGAAAAAAAAAAAGTAGAAGTTCCAAAACCACAACGAAGAAGAAGACGATCTAGAAAATTAACTCTTTTAGAACGAGATACTGTTCAAGATAATAGACAAGGTATGAATATTGTACTATAATGACGAATAATATTTTTCGAATATTATAAAGATACATACATTAAATAGAAAAATTGTTTCAGGTATAGAAGGGCGACAGAAACGAAGAACAGCAAAAAATGCAGAAGAAATCATAAGGAAAAAATTCTTGGTTCAGGATAGTGATTTAGAGTCTAGTGATAATTCTGATAAATTTGTTAATCAGAAAGTTAATCAGCATGCGCAACCTCTTTCTTCTTTTTCATTAAAACGTAATTGTTCTGATATGGATATCACTGTTAATGGTAATAAAAGGCTCAAAAGTTCCGAAGATGTTACGATAAAAGATGATCACAAGGATGATATTAAAGGTCTTAATTATATAAATAAGTTTTTTAGAAGAGATCTCAAGGAAAAATTACCTAAATTAAAACAAGAAGTAAGATATTTAGATAGTCTCTGATAATGAAATATAAATATAAATATAAATATATGATCAACATGAAATGTGTTTTAGGAACTGGAGGAACTTTTAATACAGAAAATTGTAGAAACTATAACAATGCGTGGTGAAATTGGAAGATTGAGGGAACAAGCACGAATATCTGAAAAAAATCAGGAAGCAACGCGAACTAGGTGTCAACAATTAGCAAAACAAATTAAAGATTTTGAAATGGTTTTAAATCGTAATGCGGCAGATCGACGGGCAAATAATGATAAGCCAACTGCACCAATAAAGATTAATCGGTCTGTTGGATTACAAGTTAACTTCATTACGGTAATATATCAATAATACCAGTAATTCATCTACTATTTTAATATACAACTTTTTATTTAGTTGTTTAATAAATATAGGATCATGGAATACAAAGTTTAAGACAATTACAGCACAATTCTACATTAAAATCTCTAAATATACCCACTACAATTAATTCTGTAGTGAATGAAACGAACAATAATGCACTGAATCAAAGAAAAGGAATAAAAATAAGATCTCCAAGAAAACTTGAAACACCTATAGTTGCTCAACCTGTTACTATATCGCACAGTGGAATGCAGCCTCCTCCTTTGATTCCCACTGTGACTCCAGCTGCTTTGGTTGTGTCTAAAACTGTTGAATCTCAACACACTGTAAATGCGCAAAATCAATCCAATAGTATTCAACAATTATTACCAAATGTATGTATTGTAAACTTCATAATTGTAATAGCAAAACTGTTTAGTATGATACTTGTATATTTGACAATTAATATTACAGCAACAGCCATTGCAACAACAAACTGTTGTACTAAATGGAAAGGTTCCCCATCAAACAAATCGACAAAGTACAACGATTAGTATTTCTAAAATGAAGACTAATGATCTCATTGATCTAACAGATGAAGAAGAAAAAAATAAATGTATGTTTCAAAGTTTTATATCTATAATTTTATAATATAAGAAAATATAGATGTTTAATTATAATAATTCTATAATGTCTATTCTTTGTAGCTACAGTAAGTATAGCAAGCGTGACCACAAACGCAGATCCCGCAGTAAATATTAAACAGAAAACACAGGCTTGCTTTCCTAGAGTAATTCAAACACTCCCTGCAAATGTAGCTATAACAACTCAACCTGCTAGCATCAGAGTGGTGCATACAGCAAGTCATCCAACACCAACTGCTTTAGTAGTATGTAAAGTATTCTCTTTCATGCCTTATAAATATTTTAAAAATAATATTTAAAACATAAATGAGGGTATTCTTTTTGCAGAATAATATGAACGCACCTAGATTAGCATATGTAATGCAAAGTGGAGTTGGTGCAGGAAGACAGCTACTAATAACATCAAATTCTAACCAGGTATAACAATATATATTTTTTATGTATGATAGATAAAATCGAAGTAACATATCAGGAATAAATCTATAAATGATTTGAAATTATATGCTTTACAGATACGACCAGTAAATTCAGGTAATAGGCCACCATTTACAACTCTTGCATATAAAACTGGTAAGTAATATAGATCTTATTATATTTCTATCTAATTTATATTAATGCGTGCGTGAGTACACACGCACGCAATATGTATATATAATCTCTCTCTGTGTGTGTGTGTGTGTGTGTATATATATATATATAAATTATTTAGGTATTTCAACAAATGCAAATGGTACTGTACGTGTAATAACAACATCCGCTAGTCCAAATGTACACCTAAAAAAAGTAAGTTATTTACAAATAGAGTAAATTATGTTTTGTTTGAAATAAAATAAATTAATTTATTAAAATATTCTAATTTATTTTAGCATCCAGCACCTCTTCCAGACTCTCCTCATTATGCCATTACTTCTATAGCAAAACTACCCCCACCAGCTCCTTCATTAAAAATATCTAAAGTTGCAAATGGTATGTATTCATGTACAAAAATTAACAATAAAAAATATTTTATAAAAATAATTATTATACGATGCTTTGTTCTTCTAGGTATAGTGTTATCGTGGAATATGACACTTTCGGAAAAATACGCCGACATAGTTAGTTACCAATTATATGCCTATCAAGAAGTCGCAGGTGTGCCTCCAAGCACGAGTCTTTGGAAAAAAGTTGGCGATGTTCGAGCTCTACCACTGCCTATGGCTTGTACTCTTACTCAGGTGAATAATAATAATAATATGATAGAAATTAGTAATAGAGATATACGATAATTCAAGTCTGTTTAAATACTTTTTTACGAGTTATAAATCATAAATTTTTTAGTTTTCAGAAGGTAACAATTATTACTTTGCAGTCAGAGCTGTCGATACACATTCCAGAAAAGGACAGTATAGCGCACCTGGCAATATTTCTTTGTAAAGTATGAGTTATGAAAATATTCTTATGTACATGATATATTCTCTTTAGAAACTTTTTTAATTTTAAATATAACATTTGTATACACGATGAAAGATGCTTCACAGCCCATATAACATATATAATTACATTATTATCAGTTACTTTATATCTTCGTCATAAAATATTCATCGTTTTTTTAAACAACAAATTAAGTGATTGGTAACTTGTAATTATATCGATTATATAAATTTTATAAAAGAATACATCAAAAAATTATTCTAGTCCGAATATATTCCTATTTAATATATAGTAATACTCACTCAAAATAACAAAGGGCGATTTTGTGAAGCATATTACGAAAAAGAGAAGAAAACGAATGAAACAAATCAATTATGGAAACAGAGAAAAAGAAAAATATGACAAAAGTGTTCAAAGTAGGGCTTGTCATTTTTTTACTTCCTTTTATAGAACAATTAATTTATAGAAACTCTTAATAAGTTTCTTTAATTTATATATACGTATGTGATTATGCGAATCTCTTATTAACCCAGAAATTGATAATTCTAGATATTGAATAACGAATAAATCTTTAGTAAGCATAAGTTGCTTAATTTTTGTACGATTGAACCTTTGATATTAAGTATTAATATGTCATTGTAAACTCTTCTTATCATTTAGATCAGCGGTGCGTAAATTATTTATACTTGCAACTTTTCGTTCTTTTTTTTTCGATAGAGAAATTTTAGTCGACCTATTGAATTTTTTCAAATTAGATTATTCAATGTATAACGATAATAATTATCTTCAAATAATTATCTTGAAAATAAAAGAAAAAAAGGTTGATTGAAAATTTGTTATCTGTAAAATTTATAAGAACAAACCTTGATTTGCGCACTGCTAATTTAAGTAATGTGTAAATATCAATGTTTATATGCGTTAAATAAATTGTAATAATAGATGAATATATATATATATATATCATATGTACAGACCATATATATATATAATATATATATATATATGTATGTATATATATGATCTCTGTTAAAATCCTATTATTTGATTTTCTTAATTTTTATTGTAATTTTTTTTTTTTTGATTTATTATTTATATAAATAATGACTTGATTCTACTTTCGCAAGATCAAGCAATAATCGATTATTAAATATAAATTATATATTGTGTTATTAAAAATTTTTTTTTAGTAGATCCATATAAAAACTTAAGTAATCGTTGGCGGATTATAAAATTATCATTTTTGAATCAACTGCGAAAAAGATGGCGACCAATGGGAATGGACTTTTACGGCGCATGCGCAATCGTTTCCATGTACTCGCCCGATCGTGCGAACGTGCAATCTGTTTTCTCAAATTTTATATATTTTTTCAGAAACTCATTACTGAATAGCATTTTAATCGTTAATGGATGAAATCTGATGAGAAACGTAGATATCTTCCTTTTCCCAGTATTTTTCCTACACGTTTCGTTATTGAAATAGCATAAAAGAAATATTTTCCCCTTCTTTTTAATAAGAGCGGCCGCGCGTTCGCGCATGCCATAACCACATCGAAAATGATTTCCATAATCTCTTAGACATTATAGAAACGAATTTAACGCCAATAATTTGTTAATATTAGAATCGTATGCATATATATCTTTAAAATTGATCCTTCTTGAAAATTTGAAAGAGAAATAATAGAAGGAAAAGACGAACTTTCAAATAAGGAAATTATTTGGAAGGATCCTAATATGGATCATAATAAAAAGCGAATGATATATGTATCTCTGCGCCGAGTCCTGATCGGTTTCTCTCGTTCTCTCCTTCGTATGTATAATTTTGTTTTTTTTTTTTTTTTTTTGTACAAGTCGAATAAATCAAAAAGAAGATGATAAATGTTGCGTCAAAATAAAAACAATCGTATAAATTATGAAAATATATAAATCAGAGAGAAAGAGAGAGAGAGGGAGGGAGAGAGAGAGAGAGAGAGAGAGTGAGTGAGAGAGAAGAAGAGAAAGGAGAGGGAGTGAGAGAAAGAGAGAGAAAGAGAATGATGCGCGCCGATCGCGATCCACGCTTGGGTTCTCCTTAAAGAAAGAAAAATAAGTGAGTGGGGGCGGAAGTAATCGCTCGAGATATACTATATGCACTTTGATGTACTTCGTGACAGGACAGGTGAAAAAGCTTGGAGAAACTGTGTTATCGGATACTGACAATTCCGAAAGTGCAGTGTCGTATTCGTGCACTCGAATAACGGTGAAAGTTGCGCTGTGCTTAGAGATGTGCAGATGATGTTGTTTTTTGTTTGTTTTTTTTTTTTTTTTAAATATCTATTAAAAAATTCGTCACCGACGATATACCACGAGCGAGTGAACGTGTGAAAATAATTGGGAGTCGTCTCAACATCGCTGAGAGAAGAAAACGCGACGGGGCTCCCTTCTTTTCGTTTATTCGAGACGATATATACGTTTCCTATCCGTAAAGTAGGAGAGCCTCGATTATTTTTTTGTTGTATATTTTTACTATAAACGAGAAAGAAATCATCGTGTTCTCGACATGTTTATGAAAAGTATTTGCCGATATGGTTTTAATTTTCCAGTCTGTTGATGCAAATGAAATATCTACGATATCAATTTTTCCTAGATTTAATAGAGTAGCCAATGTCGCGCCTAGTGTTTACAACGCATAAAGAGCTATGACAAACGTGAAGTTATATCGATATAATATACTGTTGGAAGATGATCATGGCAAAGAATCATATGTATGTAATAATTTGATACGTTGCACGTTGCATTTTATCTCGCAGCAAGCGCTGGAGCAAACTGTCGTAAGAAAGCCAGTGTGCACAGCTCTTGTCTGTAAGTGGCAGTGAAATTCGAGATTTTAAATCAGGGGATGCCTAGCCTATACTCGCTCGTCGTACGACGAGCCCCCTTAATGGATATGGGCACGACAAATAGTTCGGTAACTTCTGCAAATCCACCTACTAAAACCGGCAACAATCAGAAGAAAATAGATAAGACCAATAAACTCACCGGTATAAGATTACCCTTGTTACGCAAAGAATCAAGCGTAGTCAATCTTTCTTTGACCGAAAGAACTTTACCAGGGAAAGGCATAGATTCTCCACTTTTGAGGCCCGAAAGCAGTGCTAGTTTAGAAGCTCGAGGCAGCAGTTGGATTAATTTAGCTCCTGGCGCGCTTAGAAAATGTGAAACTGCAGTTGGATTAAGTACGTCGGCTCTAGAGGGTAGAGCTATCAATCGCAGTAGAGTTTGCTCTCGCTGTTCTAGTTTGTTGTCATTGGCATCTAGTTCGAGATACAGTTTAGCTGCTGGAAATTTTGTCCCAATAGGTTCACAGCAGACAGTTGGAAGAATCTTTTGTAAGCTTTGTCTTACCGACACGTCCCTTTCCAAAACGTTTAAAATTGAAGGCTGTGGTTGTTTCTATTGTAAAGATGTAAGTATGAACGATTGAATCATTTGTATTGTCTTTGACAAAACGAATGTGTGACCCTGTAATAATTTGTTATGTTCATATATCAACAAAAGATAACCGTTAATATAAATAAAATTTTTTAGTGTATGAAAGCATATGTCGAATTTGAAATTGAAGAGGGTGCATATGAAATTAGCTGTCCGGATGCACAATGCGAACAAGGTGCTATCCTTTCGCTAAAGGAAATTAGAAGTCTTGTTAGTGCAGAGTTAACGGAGAAATATTGCAAGTTTCGTTTAAACAGAGGTAAATAAAAAATACGGTTGTTAATTCACATAAGATTAAAGATGAAATTCAATCATTCTGGTACTACATTTGATTTTATATAGATGTTTCAATGGATACAAAACGTGCATGGTGTCCACGTGCAGGTTGTGAAACAATATGTTCAATCAATTCTAATGGAAGTAGTAGTACACCTCCTGGACCTGTCCACTGTCCTAACTGTTCTACAGATTTTTGCTCCTTGTGCAGAGAAGCATGGCATAGTGGACCTTGTCCCGATCTTCCATTAGGTATACCATTTGACAGTGATCATATTAAATGCTGTCCCATGTGTTCCGTACCTATTGAAAAAGACGAAGGATGTGCTCAAATGATGTGTAAAAGATGCAAACATGTTTTTTGCTGGTACTGTTTAGCTTCTTTAGATGTAAGTATTAGACTTTAGTAATAAATATAATTTTCTTATCGAATTTTTGTGACACGATACAAACTATAATTTTATAAAATATTCTGATATATTGTTTATATTTTAGGATGACTTCTTATTGAGGCATTACGACAAGGGACCATGTAAAAATAAATTGGGTCACTCACGAGCATCTGTAATATGGCATAGAACACAAGTAATTGGGATATTTGCCGGTTTTGGTTTGCTCCTACTTGTCGCGTCTCCTTTGCTACTTTTGGCTGCTCCATGTATAGTTTGCTGTAAATGTCGTGTTTGCGGTTCTTCTAGACTCGAACAGGAGGACGGCGATACTGCAACATAGAAACTGTAAAATATTTTGAAACCCTTTCTTAATCTTACATATTAATAATCTTTCTCTTATAAAAATGGAACGAATAAGCTAGCTTCTCTCATAAATGAGCAAATATAATCGGCATTTTATATAGATATACATTGATTTTTAATAATATTTCGTTTGTAAAAAAAAAAAGAGAGAAAAAGAAAGAAAAAAAGGGAGAAAAAGAATTACTTATAAATTAGATAATAAATATTTTTGTTCGAGGTTTTTTTTTTTTATTTTATATAAAGGGAATTTTTTTGTATCCGAAGCGAATTATAACTTTGTTACTAATGTAGAATTTTCGAATATTCATAGCTATTTATTATGCAAGAACATTCCAGGAAAATCACTATGTTTGTGAAATAATATTAATTTTATACTGCCATGTAGATTATGCATTGTACTCTTGTTTACAATATGATGGAAATCATGATTATTATTTTATGGTTTCCTATTTTTTTTTTTTTTTTTTTTTAACTTTATATGATAGGAACGCGTGACATGCAGATTGAAACAGTGTATATCTATATGTGTGCCTAAGCTAGAACTCAGTGAGGCTCAGACTTAAGCTTCAACTGATACTTTAATTGTGGACTACACTATACAATATTCCACTTGTTCATATTTTATTTATGGGTACTTTCATATATTTACTTTTGGTGAATTAACAGTGTGTACATTGCATGTACATTATTATAGAAAATAATTTGGTGGGGTAAATAGAGCACGCACTATAAAAATTGTATAGATATATCAAGTCTATAGTGTTGATATATTGTAATAATAACTTGAACTCTCTAAATGAGTTCAGAAAAATACATATGTGAGTATGTTTAAAATTACAGTGTTATATATAATAAGACAGAATGTGTAGGTTGCTATTGATTCAAGCAGCCATGCAATTCTATTTGTTTTTTTGATGGTACATAGATGTCCTATCTTGAAAAATAATTTTCTTTGCTCCTGAAGATAAGAGCAGCTATAGTTTAAAATAATAACACGTACATACACACACACATATATATAAATGAAATATGACGCTGTAATGAAAATAATCTTGTTGTTTCATATAAATAAGGGCAACTTAATATAACTTTAAGTAGTCTAAATAAAAAATGCAAACTTTTTCTTTTTAATTCGAGACAAGAGTTGTAATAAATTATTTTTTTCTTATATATATGGGCATATTCTTTCATTTAGGAAGTCTTCAATATGTATATTGTGTAATAATTTTTAGCATTTTATTTACTATAATAGAGATTTAGTTTATGTAAATAAAAGCATAAAACACGAAGTAATACAACTATGTGTATGCATATGTTGTCAAGCTAGAACTACAATAAGTTATATTTTTAAGCTTGGTATATAGCAATTATGTATATAGATTCCGCAATTTTGTATTATAGAGAACGATCGTGGCTGCCAAATTTGCACATCAGATAAAATATTAACAATGAGCAAAAAACTATTACCGAAGAAATATAATCTGCTTTATATGTTCGAAGAAAAATGTATATTTTTCTTTATTAGCAGAATTTATATGTAAAATTTTTTTGCACATCGAAGTTCATTAAATAATAATCTATTTTATCATTTTCATTTAAGCTAGCATTTTAATTTTTTATTACGAGCAAATATATCGTACAACGATGAACAATTTTGTATATTTTATCTCGTTTCTTCTATTATATTTCAAGAAAAAAAA
>NC_057687.1:10642955-10680072 GCF_014466175.1 Vespula pensylvanica | reverse complement strand
AAAAAAAAAATGTTTATTATCGCTATCATTCTTAAGATAGTTGCAAATCTTGGAAGAACAAGCGAAAAGAAAGTTACGACGTATCGGCGATAGACTTAATGTAGATGTAAAAATGCTTTGAAAAGAAAAAAAGAAAAAAAAAAAAAAAGAAAATGTTTCATTTTGTAAGTAAAAATTCAAATATACTGCGCATTAGTCCATGTATATATAATGACACGGGGTGCAAATGCAGATCATAATTGATCGGTGTATACAGTGCATTTGATTGGTTGTATACGATCATAACTATTTTAAGCTTTTATTTTCCTTCTTTTCTTTGAAATAGTGCTTCTCATTTTCTTTTTTATTTTAACTAGACACATTAATTTTTTTCTCTGTAATTTTTCATATAATCAGTGCTTCTTGGTGAAGGATATCAGTATATTCACTTCGCGTATACATTTTGCGGAGGGATTTACTAAATTACGTCTGGTTACTAGATTTGCATTTATGATATTTTCGACTATATACGTTTCAATCTTCCTCATATTCTACTTTGATAACACATATAATTGCGTTATAATTAATTGCTGTGAACAGTTAAGAAATAAATCCAAGATATACTCGCGCCGTACCTGTTTATTGATAAACATGTTTTATATATAAAACGTTTGTTGTGTAATCATTTATATCAAAATTTTTATACGCTATCTTTCTTGTTTTGAACATTTTCTTTATCTTTTTTGTTTCTTTTTCAAGTGGAAATCAAATATATTTATCGTAAAGTATCTTCGCAACAAAACAATAATTATCTTCAAGTTTCGTTCTATTTAAGACTTTCTTTTTAATTATGATATTATTTGGATTTGGCGCTTGTTTATTTATTAATTTTTTTCTTTGTTAATATTATACGTAATGTTTATACGTATTGACTAAATGATATAGGAAAGAAGGGATTTAACAAACGTTGATAATAATAATTGAAACGTATATCATTTACATAATAACCCATTTATTGTTTTTCTTTCTAAACGTAATATTTTCTGTAAGAAAATATGATAAAATCGATTGGGTTAAAAATTATTTGGAATGAAAAGATTCGCATATCTAAGAGACACCATATGCAAAACTTCCAGAATATTCGACAACAGCAGATTTCCGCTCGTGAGAACTTCATAGGGCTGCTTACCGAATAAATCCTCTGTATTACCTAATGGCGTCACATTTGCTAATCTTAACGGACCATAAGTATAAAATTAGGAGATGGTTATACATTTTATAAATTACAAGACGACAGAGTCCTGTAGTTCCACAAAAGCTGTGATAGATTCTACATTAAACGTTTAAGAAAGTAGAATGTAGATGATCGAAACAAAAAAAAAATATATATATATATATAACAATTAATAATATTAAGTATAATGTTATTGTATTAGTTAGTAGTGGCATTGTAAAGTGAGTAATGTGTCGACAAATATATAGTTAATGAATTCAATAAATGTGATTATATAAACAAATAGATTGTAAAAAAAATGGCGAGAGGAAGAGGAAGAGAAAGAGAGAGATAGAAAGAGGAGGGAACAATGATTACTTCATAAGACCCTTGGCTTTGAACAAATCTCTCATTAATCCCTTTAAGTATCCGATTTCCCGCTGTAGATCCTTCACTTGACATTGTAATTTTTCATTGTGCTCGGTGAGTTCACGTTCTTCGCCTAAAATATCCTTGATCTCTTGTTTTTTCTTTTGCCTGTATCGCGTTGCCGCATTCTTATTCTGTTCCTTTTTCCGTACTTTTTTGTCCTCGACCGAAGGACGAGAGTACGGTTTATGCCGATTTTTGTTATTGATGTAACTCGATTGCTTCTTGTTGCTGGATGTTTCAGCGACCCAGTCTGGATCATCCGTGGAGTCTTCGGAAGAGGCGCAGCTACCACTTGGACTGGTGCATGGACTATACGGTGGTATGTCCTCTGTATGCGATCGCACGTATTCATCTACGACTGCTAGATCATTGGCGACGTCTCCTCCAAGCGGATCCAATGATACGTTTTCAGTATTCCATTGTTCCGGTATACATATTTCGGTCTGATAAACATCAGGTTGTTTTTCTTGCGGTATGATGATATTGTATACAGGCTGTTGACTCGATATTATAGGTTGGATCGTTTGCACCGGTTGCAAGGTAACGAGTAATTGAGTATCGACGACCAATGATTTATTTGGTGGAGGTGATTGAGGTGGGGTGAGAGTTGAAACTGATGAAGGGATAATCTGATGGCAAGCTTCAACGTCTTCTAAAACCGTTTCGAATTCTTCCAACAACGTTTGAGTGTTATCGTGCTGTTCATGATTCTTTGTTATAATCGGATATACGACTGGTTTGTTTTGACCACACTCCGGTTCTGGCAATTCTTCGAATATTGGTACATCGATTTTATCCTCCAGCCAATCCGAGAAAGGTTCTGCAAAAACGATCAATCTTGTAATCACATTCCTTATTATCGCTACGTGATATTACTAAGTGGACCAAAAGTTTTTATCCTTGATAATTTTACGATTTGAAAAGATCTCGAGAAAGAATAATCGATTTTTAAAATCGCGTAGGATCTTTTGGCTCACTCAGTGTGTGTGTATATATATATATATATATATATATATATATATTATGTATACATATACATATCATATATCAGATGCGTTTTTCTCGAATATGTATAATAGAAAGTTTACTCGCTCTATTCTTTTTCAATGATATTATTATCGGATCATTTAATATGCGAGAATATTGATCTTTAGAGAACAAACAACGTTTCTTTTTTTTTCTTTTTTTAAATATATCTCTATAATGCTTTACCTTACAAAACGTAAAGAGAAAAACAAGAGATTTAATTAACAGTACATTTACTGATCTTTAGCATGAGCAATAATGTAGGAGTGGCGCATTGATGTATAATTTCATGGACGTTACTGGTTCAACTAGAAAAACAAGTTACTCATTTGCAATTCTCGCACTGTTACTATTGAGCTTATAAAGGTAGGGCACACACTTTTAGTTAGATTCTACATAAGCTACCATTGGAGGAAAAACAATGATGCCTCTTAAAAGCACTTGAAATATTTTAATGATTTATCTACAATTAAGAAGAAAATAATTCTTTGTATGTGGTTTATTTAGACATACGTTTAACTTGCGAGTCGTAATTTCTTCATTTTATGGTCCTCATTTTATTTTATTTTCATTTTTTTTTTTTTCTTTTTCTTTCTTATTTTCATAAACGTATGATGATTACTTCGCTTGTACGAGCAAAACAATAATTTATAAATATACCAATAATCTGATTCTAGTATTACACGAGAGAATATTTATAGTAAATATCGGCAAACTCTTTGCTTTCCTAGATCGAAATTATTTCTACAATTACTCTACGGCAGGCCCTGACCCATTTTCTTGTGAAACTTTGATCAGAGACAACTCGATACCGTTTAAAAGTTATCGCCATTTAAATGCAGGGGCCAGGAGGTTAGATAAGAATATTTCTGTATTACAACGAAACAAATCGTACGGTAAGTTTTGTTCTAATCACCGCACATAGAATTTACTTCATTTATTAGAACGATCTGGAATAAATACATTTTTGAAAAGATCGCGATAAATTTGAATTCGAAATGCCAATAGTAATAAAAAATCAAAAAAGTCGCTGAAGAATCTGACGAGACTTGCCAAACAAGTGTCAAGCGATAAAATATGATTAAGTTTTTTGAGAGAGAATCGCGGTAAACAAATTCAATGGCCTTAATTAAGAGACTCTGCGATCTCTGGCTGTTTCTTACGAATCGTTCGATCTCTAAAGATTTTTCATTTCTACAGGAAAAGAAAAAAGAGAAAAGGTCAATCGTCTTTATTCCGGAAAACACGTTTGACGCGTTAACGAGGATGGAGATAGAGGACATGTGACTTTGAGTTCGATCATCATAGACTTTTTCTTGTTTCTCTTTGACGCATTGATAAAAGTTATTTCCCGTTAAACGTGTCTCTCCCTCCTCTTCTTCACTCTCCCTCCCTCTCTTCTACACCCTACTCTTTCAGTTTCGTTTATTTTCCTAGCGTTCTTTGACGAGTTACTCTCGTTTCCTGGCATAACGCCTAACATTACTTTCCGTTTCTTGGCATCGATCTCGATCTCTCTGTACCAACAATGCGGTATCAACGAGCGTAACACATGTTTACCCCACGTGAATATTCAAATGATTCTAGAACGGTGAAGAAGTAGATCAATTGTATTTGTTGCAGCGTAGTATGTCCATATATATATATATATATATATATATATATATATATATATGTTTGTATTTGCGTAGAAACGTGTTGATCACTTTTAACTTATTTCAATGAGACATCAATCTTATCCGATTCTAGTAGGGGGTATTCCCATCTATGATATATCAAGTATCGATCGATCAGATCGAAGAGCGTGGATATCGTGATAGACGGTGATAATGAGACGAGGACATTTTAGTTCGGAATATAAGAGGGGGATAAAAAGAAAACAAATTAAAAAAAAAAAAAAAAGAAAGAAAAAAATGATAATTTCGCTTATAAGCAGAACAATGAGTGCGATAAAGGGAAACCTACCCGTGTAACATATAGCAGCCATTATAATCGGGGCACGGCAACGAGATCTCCGCGAGAATGTTTTGTTTGACAGCGATAGAAAATATACGTGTATATATATACATATATATATATATATATACACGCGTGTGCATATATTTTTATATAAATGTTATATATGCGATATATATTATATATTTTATATATATATATGATATGGTAGCAATTTATATAATAAAGGTATCAATGTTTATCGCACGACGACGTACTCTCGTCGAATGACGATGACGACGCCGACGTATTTTTAAATTAAGGGGGATGGTGGTGGTCCAAAGATGGGATGCAATAGGCACACCAAGATCGTCACCGATTCAACGTCTTTTCACGAGTTTTTGAGAGTTGACAATAATCTCGCGGTTCCACGTGTAGCGATATGCGAACTGCATGCTATTATATAACATTAGCACACTCCAACATCGAGACGCCGGATCTTTCACTTGTGTCACTTTTAGAGATGCCAGTATTGTCACGTTTTTCTTTCTAGTTATCGTCGAAACTAGTCCCCTCTCAGTGCCATTAAATGTATCGTATCTTGTTTCAGAGTTCGCTCCGTATGGAATTATCCGTTTCGTTCGTTCCTTTTATTTTTTTTTTCTTTTTTTCTCTTTCTTTAATCGCTCTCACTCTCTCTTTCTCGTTCTTTCTTTTTCTCACTTTGGTGATTATACTCTGCCAGCTGTTTCCTTTGAGATCAAATATCAAATAAGCGAAAGAATCTTATCAAATGACTGGTATATGTAATTCTTAGAGTAAATTGAAAAGAAGTAAGAAAGAATATTGTAAATTGGATTTGAGAAAGCTTGTTTGCCTTTATCTTTCTTCTTTCAACATATATTCTCTTTCTTTCTTTCTTTCGCGGCAACTTCTTTCGCTGTTAAATTAGTCAGGCATGTGCCGAAGATGCACGATGCTTTCCGATCGTAAACATATATTATGTATACGACGACCACACAGAAGAGACCACGGTAGCGCGTGCGTAAGAAATGTGTTGTGTTTGTATCTTCTCAATTTTCTTCTTTCCTTTTCTCTCTCTATTATATATATTATTATAACTCTCTCTCTCTCTCTCTCTATATATATATAAATACACATACACGTATTTTGTGTTTACGTTTTGATTATCGATCGCATCAAAATATAAAGACACTTTTTACTGGATGGTTTATATCCAAAGATACCGCGCTTACTGTACCGCTATTGAAAAGTGATCGCGTATAAGTCTCGCATACGACTTGGCTGTATACTAAAGTAGAACCACTCCTCCTTATCTTTGGACTTTTCCCCCTCTGTCGCTCCTACTTCTTCGTCCCGAACGTTCTACGTCATCACTCTATCGGCCTCCAACCAGAGCCATTTGCGTAGAGGTTAACCAGTTTGTCCCACTCTTTTTCAGAAAAGAAAAAAAAGGAACAACTGAGAAGGGAAAGAGAGACAGATAGAGAAACCGGGTGAAGTCAATTGAGTAAGAGAGAGGCGAATGAAAAATATATATGTATAGAGGAAAAAAAAAAAAAAGAAAACATATATGAACAATTTCTACATTTTTAATGCGTTTATACGAACTCGCCAAATTACAGACTAATAATCTGAGATTAATATTTTTTATACGATCAATCGTTACGTTCACACCTAATCATTTTATACTATTATCCCTTTCGCCATATTTTAATGCGATCGAAAAGCACGTAGAGTACTATTTCTCTCGTTCGCTCGATGAAACTGCTGTCGTGTGCAAATTTATAAAGGAGCAGATTTTTCTTTCTTTGTTGTCAAGGACGATTCGATAGAGATGACTCGTTATTATTGATAATCCAAAGCCCTCTAACTTTTTTTTATTGCTGGTAGAGTGAAGCAATGATGCTTGTTAACGTTATTCGAATATGACCAATGAAATATAGATCGGACAGAATCTCTTTAAAGTATTCTGAATTATATATAAAAGAAAAAGAAGGATTTGCTAGAAATGATCTCTTTTTGATTAAATATCAACCTCATCGAGAGATTACGCAAAATCTGTTATATTCCTGCGATAAATTACCTTCTTTGATCCATTCATCTAATTCTTCCAAAAGTTTTGTTGCCACTTGTGCACGGTTTGTTGGTTGATCATCGTACATAACAGGTTCAGCAGCATATTTTGTTAGTTCTAAGGACTTGTCGTCAAGTAAAAACCAATCATCTTCGGTATCTGCTTGAGAAGTCCCCTTAGGGGACTCTGGCTCCAGCTTCCATACCCACATCTCCTGGTCCTGATTGGTTACCATTGTTGATGCGAATCCAATCAAGGTATGATATAAAACCGTTAAAAGAAATTTGTGTCGTCTTTGCGACGTAGCTCGTAGAGAGCGCCATATTGGCTCTAAAAACATAACATTATTTTATTTCATTTGCTTGTCAAATTATAAATGATGTTTCATATCAAATCAATTGTTTAATTACATAACTATGTAGCAATGTGTTGTAGAGATCAATTCAGTTTTATTTAGATAAATTTAAGTTTTGAAAAGTAATTCAATATAGATAACATTGTAAGTGTACCTCTGTAAGAGTTTTCTCGATTTAATATTCATTGTTATAACAAATAAAATTGTCAAATCCTTTGTTTAAATATTCAACTTTTACAAAATTTCAAATTTCATCTGTCAAATATTCAACATTCAGGGACTTTGGCCAGGTTTAACTAAGTTTATGCAACAATTGGAAATGCTTGTATTGTATCGGAAGTAAATTAAACCTGATAGAAAGATCGATATCATATTATGATGCAATCACACTTATCGTCGAACTTCATGATAAAATCCGACTGAATATATATGAATAATGTAGGAAGTTTGCATCTAATATGATTTGTATATACAAGGATGATGTTATTGGAAACGAGTTTATAAACAAATAGAAACGGGAAATACCACGACAGAATTAAGCGCGTCGTCGTGGCACGATGACTCACAAAATGGCAGCACGTCGGCGTGGCCTCAAACTTTTCTTCTATATTAATCGATCTTTTTTCTAGCGTTTTTTTTTATTTTTTATGATTAATTGATAAAAAGTACTCACTCCATTATTAATTAGTTGTGGTGGCACACTTGCGTGTGCAAGTTCGTTTTCCACTAATAAGTCATCTTCTTCGTATTGTAGAACAATTTAATACTTCGAACGTCTTCCTTCTACGATTCATGGATAACGAGTGAACGTCTCCCTACGACGGAGTTCGCCTGCTGAGATCACGTGACGTTATTCGATCCCTCTATTGCCGCCAGTCACTGACCAACAGTACCGGATTATGAATTTACGTCGCCCTGGATTGTTTTAGTTTTTCTTTTTACTTTTCATTTTTTTTTCTTTTTTACTTTTTTTTTTTTTTTAATTTTTTTCGACGTAACGATTCTAATATATACGAATTAAGTAAATCGCGTTGAGTTGTAAAATATAAGTTGTATATATATGTATATATATATATATATATATATATATATATATATATACACACACACACACACATATATAATATGTTTACATTGATGAATTACAAAAATAATATTTTATAAAATAAAATTAAAAACTTTTCTGACACGCCAGATTTATACGATCGATGTAAGAAATTTCTACAGATACAATTGTGTTTCGTCAATAGAGACAAATCAGAAAACAAATCAATGAGAGCGTGTTATTTAACAACAAAGCAGGGAGATATCTTCAAATCGATATTCTACATGAATGTTAAAATATTATTACTCCTTTGTACACAAAGTAGGAATGTTTGTGTCCTTTGCGTCTAAGATATCTATTTACTTTTACTATCGTGCTTTACTCGTTGTCCTCGATATTAATACGTAAATACCAAAGCTTGTGAAGGAAATGGAAAAGATTTATTTTTTACAAATAAACAAATATATTTCAGATATAATCTGTAATAATAATATAAAAATAATGTAATGATAATCTAAATGTAATGATAAGTAATAAAATTTAGAATTAATTAAAACAAGGATAATGTTATTTCTTTTATTTCGACAAAATGTGATTTATAATAATAATAATAATAATAATAATAATAATAATAATAATAATAATAATAATAATAATAACATTTTTTCACAAGAATTTATTTATTTTGGATGTATGTAAAATAATCATTTCGAAATTTTTTATTCATTAACCAACCAACTTTCGCTCTGATCCATACTGGTGGAATAAGACTGAAAAATGTTTGAATACCATGAGCCCAATATCCGCTGCTCGAGTCTACTTTACCAAGCGTAGCTATCGCATTTTTGGCATAAGTCGTTGCATTAGGAACAAATAGACTGGATACCTGTTATTACATTATTTTTCAAATTTATATAAGTTTTATCAATAATTGAAAAGATATGAGAGACTAATAATTAAATTTAAAAGACAAATAAAATAAATCGTTGTACACGATACGAAAGATTGTAAAACGAAAAAAAAAAAAAAAAAGAAAAAAGAATTGACAACCCATACCTGAAGCCTTGGACTGAAGGCATTCATTTTAGTATTAATGAAGAGTGGTGCCAAATGTTGAATCGTTATGCCAAATTTCGAATATTCGATTCTAATTGCATCGGAAAAACTTTTTAAATATGCTTTAGTTGCAGCATAGACTGTCATTAATGGAAGGGGCTGGTGTTCCGAGCCAGAAGATATATTGACGATAGCACCTTTTTTATGTTTTTTCATTTGTTCGATAATTAATCGCGTCATCATGGTGGCGGCTCCCACATTTACGGTCATGATATCCCATAGCTCATTCTCCGAAACTTCGTGAAGATACATTGGATAACTATATTGTTTGCCCACGTTGTTCACTAAACGAATATCGAATTTTTAGAATAAATATTATCAAGCGGTGATTTCGTGATATAAAGTAAAAAAAGCGGCGAACAGTTAAAATATTTTCTTTTTCTTCTCTGTCAAGTAACATTGTTAGAATTATAATAATTAATGAATGTAAGTTAGAAGGATATATTTGCAGTTGTTATCTCTAAACTACAGAGCAACGTCTGCAGTTTTATTCTCTTTTACGGATTAAGATATCGTTATCGGTCACGAGTTTTTATTTTCTTTTTTTTTTTTTTCATTTCTCTTTACTTAAGTAAAAGCATTATTTTTTTCATCGAATAATTTATTGCATCGATAATAATGAACATTTTCTAAATAGACTTTTATCGAAGTCAATAAGTCGATAATATATATGTATATATATATATATATATATATTTTTGCTTTTTCACTCACCCAATATTCCAATTTGTATATTTTCCAATTCAGATTTGATTTTTTCAAAGATCGGCTTGCCTTTGCTAAAGTCTGCCTCTATGATCTTTATTTCTATGTTAGGATTAACGTTCAATAGTTCACATTTGGTCTTTTCCAATTTACTTAAATTTCTGCTTATCAAAATCAAATTAATGTTTCTTATAGCTAGCTCCTTTGCGTAAGCCTTTCCAATTCCATCGGTTGAGCCTGTTACCACTAGATAGTGTAATTGAAGAAAAAAAAAAAAAAAAAAAAAAGGAAAAAAAAAAAAGAAAATAATGGATCTTTCAATCAATAATGTTGTTCAAATTGATTTCTTTTTCTTTTTCTTCTCTCGACTTACCCGCCCATTCACCAAATTTCATGCGAAAATCGATCGATGTGAAGTTGATAAGAGGAAAAATCGTTTCCCATATAGTAGATAGTAATCGACTTGTAGAGCTCAAGAGTAGCCAAAGTGCGATTAAGCCTGATAACCAGAGTGTTATTAACATTATCATTTTCTTTGAAAGAGTTTTTAATTACACGCGTACACTGAAATGTCGAAAATTATTTTTAATGTGGATGTATAGAATAAGAAAGAAAATGTTCGCGACCTCTACGGATACGTTTATGTTTCGGGTAATTTATGAAGTTTTCTTAAAAGAGCTTTGAATCTTTTAAACGGTTGCTATCTAAAAAATACACGAATGAAATATGTGCTTTATCGTTAATACGTTCCGAGTACTTATATAAGAAATAACTAACACTATTTTAAACGATTGATAAGTACTATGTTCTTGTTATCACTCGAATCACAGTGTTGTCTTTCTTCGACGATCGTTGGTCCTTCTGACTTATGATATATAAATCGCTGCAGTTTAAAATTGCAAAATGGACGGAATTACAAAATTAAAAATATTTTATAACTTTCATCATCGAGTCCTCGTTAGATATTTTCTTTCATTTCTTTATACTTTATATTACTTTGTCACTTATTCTTTCTCTCTCTCTCTCTTTCTCTTTTCCTTTCTCTTTCACTTTATTTATGTGCTCTTTCTTTCAGAGATGATCCTTCAGCGATATCCAAACCAAGACTAAAACTGATCTGCTACAGGTGACTTTACAAAAAGCGTACGAACATAACTTTCTCCGAACAACCTTGAAATTGTAGACGAATAAGATGTTAGTGTTTTCTCGAAGTAAACCACTTTTTTCTTTATTATTAAAAATTATTGAAAAAATTATTGATAAAATCTTTTTTTATTTTTTTATTTGAAGAATTATTTGTATCGTTGTTATAGGAGACGAAATATTTTTACGAAAAAATCATGGACATTTTATGTGACCTTTATCAGTCTTATTAGACGACAGACCCATAAAAATGATCAGATTATGAAAAAATATGGTAATGGAAAAATTCCTGAAAAAGTTATCCCATGAAATGCTATTAATATGATAATGCAAATCCATTATATACTATCGAGATACAGAAAATTATTACTTAAAATTTAACGAACGTTTTTTCCAAGTGAAAATTTTCAAGTGGGAAAGGGTTCATACTTAATGTACGATAAATCGAGGTTGCTGGTGTAACGTTATTGTGTAATCATTCTGTTATGGATGTCCCAAATATCTCCCCATTCTAACCATGTTCATCAGTTTCGAACATAAGCACTAGATGTCGATTTAACGATGTCGAACTTTCAAACATTTTAATATGTTTCATTCGAGAAAAACTTTTCTCGAAGAGAAATTTTCTGCAGGAATAAAAAAATTAAGAAAGAGAAAAACGACAAAGTAGAATCGATCCTAAGAACACGACACTCAATTTATGCGGAGCCACTATTTCATAAGAAGCGTCGTGCAAGAGAAACTTTGGTGACGTAATCGATAATCAATAATATTATCGATCGACGAAACTTGCATAATAATGCTAAACTACAATGCTCATCGAGAACTTTTTCTTTTTCTTTAATTAACAAAAAAAAAAAAAAAACAAAAAAAGGGAAAAAAAAATTATAAAACAAACGAGTGTAATAACACGGACAATAAATATAAAAAAGTTTTGAGCATACGATATTGAAATAAAAATCATTTTTCAAAAATATTTTCCTAAGACGCAATAGAGTTATTATCATTGATTATTTATACTTATATGCATACTGACGTAAGAATATTATTACCGCTTGTGTGTGTGCTGTGAATTTAAGTTGCAAAATTTCTATCATATATTATGCCATATAACGATCGTTAGATGTGACCGAGATGAGCAAATCGTCTCTACTATCTCTTATGCATTTTTTAAACGATCATATTAAGGATCGTAATTAGAGGATTATTTCGAAATTGCACGTAACGATCCGGACATTGTTAAGTTTAAGAATGTATATGTATATATATATATATATATCCATTATATTCGCGAAGCAAAATTCTTTTGATATTTCTTGATAAAAAATGTTTTTTTCCACTATGTTGGAAAGAATGTTTTAGCGCAATCAACGAACTAACGCAATCGGTTAGTCAACGAACAAGTCTAAAAAGTTTATTTTTATACCAGACCGTTCCTCGTATAAATAAGACTAAGTATTTACTTGTTAACACACGTAACCAATTAATAAATACTGTACCATTCACTTTTACGATTTTCCACCCTTACTTCGCCGGTATAATGTATCACCCGAATGAATGAAATTCGGTCGTTTAACTATCTTCTTGGATAGCACGTATGTATATATATATATATATATATATATATATATATATATATATATATGCTAGAACATTCCTCCTAAAGCGTGATGTATAAGTAGAAGGAAGAGAAGAGAATCGAAGAGAGAGAGAGAGAGAAAGAGAAAGAAAGATGTTTTACGAGAAAAGAGGCGCGCGCAGCTTCTTTCGATCGCTTTAACACGTACACACGCATACATAGCTCAGAGAAAGAGAGAAAGAGAGAAAGAGAGAGGGAGAATATGCATGGAAAGGTCCTCTCCAGTACGTGTATCGTCTTCGTGAACGGATAGTCACTCGTTGTGTGTCGTGCTCTTTCCTATTATCTTTCTTCTATTTTCTGCAAAACGTTCTTTCGGAAAAGTAATTTTTCTTTTCATATTAAAATTTTTCATATCCATGGAAAACAAATATCCGATTTGTTCTCAATAGTTTATTGTACTCGTTAAACGAAGGAGAAGGAGAAGGAGAAGGAGAAGGAGAAAAATGGTACCAGGTTACCTTGAATTTTGACCCTCTTTTTGGTCTTTCATCGTGCGCTTTGTTAATGCTCGAACAGAGAAACTCCTATTTTTCAACAGTTACAAAGATTCTCTGTTTGAATTTACCCGCTCTCGTGATACGAGGTGTTCTATCTTTTTCCTACGGCAAATTGCTGACGAATAGGCTAACGTTTCATAAGTACGCCGCGGGATACGAACGTCGGGCGTTAGAGATATTTCGGCGCTGTCAGTCGAGAGGGCGAAGTCGAAGCAAATCGTTGTTCCTCCTACGATAGTTGGAGGATTCAACGAAATTACGGTGATCATCGTTTTTCGTCGAGATAATAATAAGGGAAGAAAAAAGGAGCTTATCTTATATTTTTAATCGTCTTCGGTAAGTAGAGACAACGTATTCAACGAAGAAAAGTTTTGGAAAAGTAAAGTTAAACTGGTAACGCACGTGTGAACCATCTGTGCTAAACGTAAACTTAAATGGAAGTGGCCTCGAAACGGTTTAGAATGTCGGATGGTTTTCATGTCTTTTTCTTTGTGTTAGGTAGAATCTGAATATTTGTACAGTCGTATTCTTATTTCTCGTTTCTCGAGTTCGAAACGAAATTACAAGCTAAAAATTCGCGAACTTTGCGGGCCGCATTTACTGATCGTTTATAGTTCATCGTGGAAGACAAACTGATATGAGTTCTAATCTGTCGATGAATCTAAAATCGACTTCGTTGCTTATTTTCCATTTCGACAACTTCTTCTTTTTTAATCTCTCCAGAAATATAAAGTAATCTTTATCTCTCTTTGTTTTTTTTTTCTTTTTTTTTTTTTTCTTTTTTCAAATCAAAATTATTCCAAATAGATCGAGGAACATGATGCAATCGGAGTTATGAACCATGACAAAGCAACGGTTCATACGGTTCGTTCGTTTTTAAAGAGATCTTCGCAGCCGTTGCTTCGCATTAGTCAACTTAAGAATCAACGACAACTATGATTTTTTGACTTTTCGATTTGCCTTTCGAGATAGGCTCGCCTCTCACGATAAGCTATCATGCGAAGTTTGATACTCATTCGATTCGGTAGTAAATGTCTTAACTGTAATATTCGCTGGTATATGTAGTTAACAGTGTCACGTTGAATCGAATCCTCTCTAATCGATAAGATCGTTCTTGTTTGAGGAATGTCTTATTTATCGTGTCGTTTTTATTTCCTTTTTTCTTTGGCACAAAATGCGTAAGATACCAACTGGCAAATCTGTTCTCTTTGTCCCACGTGACTTGCACGCTTGGCGCGTAAACGAGATCGAGATTACGTTCTACTTCCATAAACTGGATTCCGTTAAGCCGATCCGTTGTTTAATCCGTTACTTTTGCATAAATGTTCAGAGGATCATCTGGACGACGGACACGCGTGATATCGACTAATTATTGAACGATCGACGACACGTAATCCGTTCCAAAAAAATCGAAAAAAAAGATAATAATCAAAAAGAAAAAGAAAATAGTACGGAGAAAAGAATGAAAGAAAAAAAAAAAAAAAAGAAAGAAATAATCACTTTTCAAATAAATCTACAATTTATCCTATGCGTGACAAATTATTTCACACACGTTTGATACGGTTTCACGTTCGATCGATGTCATGGGCAAAGTTCAAGAACAGGTTTTGCAGAGCGGTAATTGAAACTAGTGTACCTACATTATACTATACATATATATATGCATATATATACATATATATCGGGTTAATGTGATCTCCCTGTCTCTAACGCAACCATTCCACACGCGTGCCTCTACGATTATTACGTACATTAGTTATATACCTGGCGAATTTCGTTCGTTGTCGTAGTTAGCGATAGTTACTTTTCAATATACACTCGAGGTTGTCTATAGAATTAAAGCTCAACACTGTTAATGTTATATATGTATAAGTGGAGACCGAGTTACGTACGTTGAATCTGGTTGATCAGAATAAAAGATCTACAATTTCGACCTCGTTTCAAATATTGCATTTAATTTATTCATTCAGTTGCCTTTCTAATGCAATAATTTTTCAATCTGTCGATCGAGTTAGAAGCAATTTTTTTTTTTTTTTGGATTATTTTTTGTTTCCTTCCTTTTCTTTCCCCCCATCATTTTACGTTAACGAACAAAGACGATTTAAATATGTACACTTTCGTATTTACAGAAAGATTGCGCAAGCGAGAAGACATCTCATGAGAAGATAACTCAATGTACCGGATGATCACGAGAGGACGATGACAGGATGTCGTGTCTTCAGGGCAATAATATTTACTCTCGCTATTTGGAATTCGATCCTAAATGCAGAGAAAACCGACGAAGAAGTCTCGTTAGAATATGGCAATCCAAAGTATCTTCAATCTCAGAAATATATGTATTCTTGGACAGGACCTAATGCGTTAGCGAGATCCGCTTTGTTGGAACGTCAAGAAAGATTACAGTATAATTGCGAGGAGATTATTAAACGTAATAATGTTGAAAATGGAACGCTGAGTCCTGAATCCTTTAGGAACATCCTCGTGGACGAGCAACACGAGTTGCTTTATTGTTATGTACCAAAGGTATATACGATAGATTTCGAAAATTCTCTAAAAGATAAAAACAATACATTGATCTCTAATAATTTGCATTGGTAAAAGAATTTTATTAGATAAAAGTTATAAAGTTTGTATATGCAAATAATGATTAGCTTATATAAACGAGTCTGACGTTTATGATTTAATAGCAATTAAGGCAATTACGTTGAGATTTATTTTCATTAGGCATTTAAAATAATAATAATTAAGATTATATAATTATACGGAGAAGAGATAAAGGCGTTCCTAGTAAAAAAATTGAAAAAATGCTGAATAAATGAATTATTACAGACAGAACAAAACGTCAGGCTCGTTTCAAGGACAAGTTCTTTTAACTTTCGAATTACGGACATTCGTATGTCTACTATTCACGGAATTACTATATCCTGCCTTCTTATAGGTTGCCTGTACAAACTGGAAACGCGTGTTAATGATCGCCACAGGAAAGTGGCCTGGAAATGATCCTTTAGAAATACCGGCTGATCAGGCCCACTCACCAGGAGTTTTTTTAAGACTAAGTAATTACACTGCTCCAGAAATTGAGAAAAAATTAACCTCTTATGACAAACTTATAGTCGTTCGACATCCATTCGAAAGGCTACTATCAGCTTATAGAAATAAACTGGAAGCGAAACACGAAAAGAGCTCGAGATACTTTCAAACTCGTTTTGGGAAGAAAATTATAAAGGTAATATTATATATATATATATATATATATATATATATATATATATATAAGATCTCCTGTTATTACATGTATACAATGTTACACGTTACACGTTAATAATACCCTGTTATTATATGTATACAATGTTACGAAAGAAAGACATTTTATTTTATTTTATTTGGAAAAAAAATAATTTCTCTTATTTTATCAAAAAAACATTTTATTTTATTTTATTTTATTTATTTATTTATTTATTTATTTATTTATTTATTTATTTATTTATTCTTTGTTGATAGAAGTACAGAGTGAATGCTACGCAAGAATCATTGCAAAATGGGGACGATGTTACGTTCAGAGAGTTTGTAGAATTCATTACCAATGATACCGAAAATGGTACGAGGAACGAACATTGGAGACCTATATATGAATTATGTCAGCCATGCGTAGTTAATTATAATCTTGTTAGTAAGTATGAAACCTTGGTGGAAGACGCTACGGAAGTGTTGGAAAGGATGAATGTTGTCTCCGTCAAGTGAGTATAAATTTGCGATTTAGATAAGCTATTATTTATGTCTGCTTGGCCTTGGAATATTTAACAAACAAGACGACGATTGTTTTCATTTATTATTCAGTTTTCCATCGAAACCACCGAGCAGCGAGCCAACCTCCAAGAAATTGGATAGATATTATTCGACTCTAAGTTATAAACAATTGAGGAAGTTGGAAGATTTGTACAAATTAGATATGAAATTGTTCGATTATTCACTGGAGGACGTTTTAGGATTTTCTTTAGCTTAAATTTATAGTGAGAATTACGTGTACAGATGACTGAGATTCAACGAATTAAAAGAGATTCAGATTTTTTTTTTTTTTTATTTATTTATACTAGAATGATATCAAATAATAGACTAGTTTATCTATTAAGAATTCTGTCAAGTCACTACGTTATAGCGATTTTTTAATTTTACGCTGATCTTCGTCAACAACTTTATAATTTAAAATGAGTATGTCTGGTCTTTTTTGTTCGATGATATTGTAGAAGGAAGTATTCCTAATGTTATTGAATTTGATTTCTTACGATTTTTATTACATGCATAAGTGCGACTAGAAGTAAAATTTTATATTTTTCTTTTAGAATCGAACCGAATTCGAATGTCAAATTGATACGTTCCATTTGTATGTGATTACGTTTTTCTTCTTCTTCTTCTTCTTCTTTTTTTATAATATTCAATTCAAATAATTATATTGATTTGGATAAGTTATAGTTCGCAAGAATGTCAAAGTTTATATTATATTTTTAAATATTTTACGTAATAACGTATTGGTAAGGTAACGAATTATATATTTATTGAGATTGGAAGGAAACAAACGATGCAAAAAAAATAATGACTTTTTTGATACGAAACTTTGTCTAGTTTTACGAAAGTCACGAAAGGGAAAAGAAAAAACAACAAAAAAGAAAATAAAAAATAATTACGAATTTACGTAACATTTTGGTAGAAGTTTGAAACGTATCCGTTGAAAACATTGTTCATCGAAGTCGATGTTTGCTTAGAGAGCTAAATTTAAATTAGGATTCGGAGATGACGAACGAGACGGGGTTTTATACAGACTAACTTTGGATAAAGAGTCGAAGAACCTTAGTCTAATCATAAAGGAAAACTTACAAGTATGTGCGAGGTCGAAAATAACTTTCCATCAATCAATTTGAAGGACTTTCAAAGTTCTAGAGTTTATTGCTACGTCAATGATAACGAATGCATAAAAAAGCAATTGAGATGAATTTACGAGCAATGAAAACCGCAACAAATTCATTTAAAGTATTTAGATTATTTCTCACATGATAATAGTCTATATACGCTATTGTATTAAGTGCGAATTAATATTTTATACGAAAGATAATGCATTTGCATGATGCATTTATTAAATCATGTAATTTTCATATAAATTATTAGTAAAGATTAGCAAACCTTCGTAACGAGGAAGGATCGATCGATGAAATTCTTCATAAATCGATTAAAGAAAAAACCTTCAACGAATGAGGATCGATTTACTGATTTATTTGTCTGTTGTAAGGTCAGCAGAAATCGTTAAGACGTAGAACTGTGCTCTATGTGCCACACCTTCGCAGTTACGCGAACTTCCTACTTATATTATTATACGATATAAAAAGCTCAGTAAGAAAAAAAAAAGAGAAATAAAACAATGAAAAAAAAAAGAAGAAAATAATAATAATAATGATAAAATATTCCGTACCTTGAAATATGTTAACTCTTTCGAAGACCTTCAAACTAGGACTAGCGCGTATATTTTTCTTCTAGATTTTTTATCTCATGGCAAAAGAAATTGTTTTACATAAGAAATCAAGGGTTAAAGAAATAAAAAAAAAGAAAAGCAAAGAAACAAAATAAGAAACGGAATGAGACGAGAATACTTTCTATAAAACTTTCTTTGATCAAATATCTCCGTCATCCACGTCCCTCCTCTCTCCTCATTTTTCTCTACTTTTGTCACGTGTAAATCAATCTGGCGCCACACGTGAGACGACTTCTCGTGTCTTGCTGAAAAAGAAAAAAAAAAAAAGAATAAATAAATAAAAATTCTTTTCGTATTTCTCATGTCATAAATTCGACGCGTGGGCGTCCATCCGGACGAGGCATTTTGTTTAAAAATAAAAGTCACTTTCCGGCTTGGCAGATGCGTATTTGTCGGCATACGACACATCGACATCAACCCTCTTTATGTATCCAGACTTGTAGGTTTATAATTAAATGAACGATCGAACATTAGAATCTCGGCTTGTACCGAATTTTGTAAGCCTTTTCCGAGTCTCATTAATTAAGTGGATAATAATTTTGGGTTGGCTAGCTTGGAAGGTCGATTACCTTTTCTATATTTAATACGATTAGATAATATTTCGATAGTAATATTTTTTTCGAATAATCTTTGTCATTTTAATCATCTTATCGTACTTGAAAATAAATTATATTTTTCACTCGAAACAATGACAAAGAATACGCGAATAGATTAAACGAGTAATATGTAATTCATCATTAAACATGATCATTCGAATGTTATATCTCGATAGATTTTTAGTCTCGAAAGAATAATAACGAGAGAATGCCTTAATATAACTTCGAGGTGGCCAGAGCTCTTCTCCGAAGCTCTCTGGTGTCGGCTGGTTTCGAATTTTGCAACGACGGTGGTGGAATCGGACCTACCAATCCTGGAGCAGAGATTACACGGGTAAGGAGCTAGCAATCGAATCGAGTGGGGAGAAGCTCAACAACGGCGATTCCTGGAGGAATTTCGGGATCTCGAACGGATCCTTTGCGTAGTGATCCAGTCTACGATCGGACGTAAAGTCGTGTGGAACGTATCGTTCGCTGCTTTCCGATCAATTTCCAAAAGCACGCGGGGAATTTTCGTAGATCGATCTACCGATCTTTCGTTATCAATCCCAAACGTATATTTCTTCGTCGATTGTGAGTAATATCTGAAAAAAAAAATTATGGATTTCTTTGAGTCCGAATATTTGTTGGAATTATTAACGAATATAAACATTTTCTTTTCTATTATATTTTATAAACATTCATTGTTTATAACTTATTTACTTAAGTTTACATTTTATAAAGTTCATATTTTTTCTCTTTCTGTTGCTTTTTTTTTATTTACTTGTTTATTTATTTATTTATTTATTTATTTTTTTTTTTTTAATAAATGAAAGAAATCTTACATTTTCAGCGCGGTGAATCGAATAGAAGACAGAATCTAAAATGCCACAGCCGGCTCACGAAACTAAAAACATTCTTACCACTTACTTGATCTTGATTTTACTTTTGATATCGTTATGGTTACTCTACTCGGGGATATTTTAATTCCCTAATTTTTTTGTTCGTTATGGTACGTAGAGGGAAGATTGAATCGTTCGTATCTCCTTTATATTTTCCGATAGAAATTTATTCTCCCTCTATCGATTTTTCAGAGTTGAAATATGAAAGACGAAGAATGCGAGTTTCTCGAAGGCTGGACGACTTTCTCGATCGATACTCGAGAATCGAGAATGGAAAGGATATCGATTATTACACAAGATCAATTTTATGTTTCCGGATCCTTCTTGATCTCGTTAATCGGAATGAGATCATCGATTTACTGTATAGATTAATATTCATTGTTTAAGTTTCAATAAGTTGATAAGTTAAAGAATTAATCAAAACTATCATGTTATCGGAAATAGATTTTTTTTTTTTTCTATGTACGGAGACAGGGAGAGAGTGAAATTCTTTTTTTTTTTTGTTAGAACGTCATATTTATGATTGTGCCATTTTATAGAACGTATGAAATATTCAAAAAATTTTAATATGAAAACGGGTATACGATGCGTGTGGGTGCGATTGAATGAATGTATTCGTAGGCACAATGTGTGAACGTATTCAATGCTTATATAAAAGTAACGATAGTGCGTGGAAAATAACAGCCAACAATTACACATAAAATAATGGCATTACTTATGTTTCAAGGACGAACATTCAAAGAATTTGCGATCTAGATAAATGCGAAATATTGTTTTTAATTCCTTATAAAACATTTTATTTTAGCGACGTTGATGCGATCAAATTGGAACGAATTAAATGTCTGAAAGATGAAGGAATGAAATTTCTTACTATGTTCCCATAGTAAAATTTTCATTATATCCGTATACTCAAATATAATATACATATAAATATTTCGTATAGAGTAGTTTGTGAAAAGACTTGGAGAAATTTAATTTTACTTGTGAAAAAGTCAATGGCCGTGAGGCCATTGATGAAAAAAAAAAAAAAAAAAAAAAAAAAAAAGGAAATAAAAAAATTAGTAAAAGAGAAACGAGAAAAAAGGAAAAGAAAAAAAAGAAAAGAAAAAGATGGGCCTTGCCTTCTGTAGAAAATAAGTAAACGTTTGGGTTACATGGACGATGAACATGGAAAGCGTGGGTGTTTATACGAAAATAGCCGATGCTTTCAGTTCTCTTCTTCGATGTTTCACTGTTTCACCACTACGTACATATCTACGTAGGTATGTACGTATAGAAGAGGAAATCAGTATTTTCTATAGAAGATCCGAAAATAACCGATGAGAGAAACGAAAGGAATATCAACGTTCCTCTTTTCGTCCTGTTCCATCTAAAAAAGCAATAAATAACGATTCGATAGAGTGTTTATTCCATCTTTCATTTCACAAACGAAAATCATTCGTTACGTAAGTTCCTTATAAATCGTCTAAGTTCCATAAGTATTATCTGCCAAGGTAAGGCTACTGTTAAAAAGGAGAACAAACTTTTCTGTGTTTATTCACGAGGATATCTCAAACGTAAATCTTTCTACTTGAAACATAAATCTAACTCTATTAGGAACCGTATCAAAATTTATCGCGCATCTGTTTAGATCCAAATGTTATGCCGTTACGTCAAATTATGAATATATATATATATATATATATATATATATATATATATATGCAATAATGATTTAATTCATTTGGTGTACTCATCGTTTGTTTATGTAAAAAGAAAAAGAGTACTATTTTACATGGTGACATGCATTATTGCTGATTAGTAATTAATACACGTCGTGTGACAAGAGCATCATGATAATCGTGGACAACATCGAAGTAGAAACTCGGTGTAATAAATAATTTTACATTCGAGCTCGTGGAAAGACTGGCAGATGGCCACGTTCCAGTAATCGCTGGAAATAGATCTACTTGCTGTGAATTCAGGTCGTTCCGAATAGTATTATCGTGCCCTGTAAACATCATTGCTGTATAAATTGACATAAAAAGTATCATGCACAAAGAAAATCGATAATATTCAAATGAATTATAATCGTCCCCCCCCCTTTTTTTTTTTTTTACTGATTTTACTTAAGGTATGAACAGAGGAAACAATCGATATTTCGGAAAGCTACTCAATGTTTATTATCAATATCAATATAAATTATTCCACGATGTATTAACTTAATTATAAGTTTGTTTCTTCGTAAAAATTTTACGAAGAAAAAGATAAACGAAATATAAGATTTCCACGGTGCTAATGATACTACAACCAAGAAATAGGCTGAATATTCCACCTACTTCGGCTGAAATATATGACATTAATATTAATATTATATGTGACTTTAATTGTAATAAATTTGTTCATTGTCAAATGAAGCGTTAATACTGCAAAAATTGTTTAAAATATTATATATATATATATATGTACCAAGATTTTTCCAACCAACCAAAGTAGATTTCGTTCTGAAGGTCATGAAGAAGTCCATTTTCCAGTAAACGTTTAAAATCGTGTGAGAAGGCGATAAATGTTGACTGGAAAGAACAATTTCTTTTTAATTATCATATATATGTATATGTATATATAATTAGTACTTTCTAAGCAATTATATTTGAAAAAAAAAAAAAAAAAAAAAAAACATGGAATATTATTATTACGTATAAGTACAATATGCGTAGGTGTATTATATAATTATTTTTCTTAATGTTTTAATTTTCTATCATTTCCCTTCACCAAAGATATCTCCGAGTTAAGAAACTATCTAGCTTTAGAAACTATGTAGCTTTACGAAAGTTTATTACGAACTAGTTTTCTAGGTTTATTACGAAAGGTTTTATTACGAACAAGTTTTCTTATTATACGTTTGACGTAGAACACATGTCGATAAAAATATCGATGTGAAATTTGAATTGCTCGCTTTTCAGACTATATATAATAAAAGCTATTAAAGCTATTAGCTTTTTTCAACGTCATAAAAAGATTTCTTCATATTTCTAATAAGGATTAAAACGTTTTTATGATGCAATAGTATACGTGTAAAAACTTACTAAATCGGTGAAACAGATAATTGTGGCCCTTTCAATAAATATTTGATCGACGATATCTGGTATGTTGTATCTTCGCAAAGATTTACACATAAACAAGTGTCATAATTCATTGACTTTTTACGATTCATGTATTTATATAAGCACTTGGTATCTTCCAATTCACATAACTGGAAAAAAAGTGTATAATATATCGATTACGTTTTGAGAACGAATGATTTTGATCGATAATGAATCGATTACCGGCAATGAAGTATAATTTGCCATTGGTGCGTAAATGTAAAGAAGACAACCACACGCGTTGTATATATTTGTGATCAAACAATTAACAAAGCAATTTGATTGTTCATACTCGATGAAAAAGCGTAATTTACTTTTTTCTGAATTTGTAATGCATTCGGATTGTAAAATACCATTGAAGTATTCGTGATAAAGATTTGATGGTTTTTTTTTAATAACCGGTTGCACGCTTAACTAGAAAAATTAGATATTAGAATTAAACGTAAATTATTTAGTATGGTTATATTATAATTAAGCAAGCATATTAATTAACCATTAATTCTTCTCCTTTTTGCAAAGTATATCCAACAGTCTCGGCGTTTGGATAACTCAAAGTGTGATGAACATAAACCTGTAAAAACGAAAGAAATAAATTAATAACTATTTATTATACTATATAATCGAAATAAAACGATTCAATATCGTACCAAAAGTTTGATGCTGTTTACAAAATTTTTCTTTTCTGTTTTCTTATCTTCAACGAAGAGATCACGATTGAATATTACAGTGAGACCAGAGTTTGATCCAGAATGAGCCGTACGAAGTACAGGTACTTCTTGAAATCGTCTAAAAATTTTGAGATAATATTAAAAATTATAGGATTTCGATACCTTATCTTCTAACTTTCGATATCTTACATGTTATATTTCATAAGATGCTCTAAGTAATAATTGTAAGAACAGCATATTCCGTTGTTAGTATAAGACTGTTTTATATAATCGGTACAATTTATTTTCTTTTTATGCCACCAACAAGATTCGATCATAGTTTCACAAGGATTGAGAATTTTCAAAAAGTCTATTAATTGCCATTGATTTTCTCTTAAAAATGCATTAAATTTGTTTAAACGTTCATCGTTTAACTCTTGCATAGTTATTAGAGCTCCATATCTGTAAAAAAAAAAATAATTATTTTTGCTCTTTTATTATATTTACAAAGATCGTTTCGTTTAGCATATTTTTCATAATACAAAAATATATTTTACCTGATGAAAAACATTGCTTCCTCGACGCTCATATTTGCAGGCAATTTTATATACTCCATTAAATCCATTTGTGTTGTTAGCATAGTCGGTACGTTAGGACAAATTGTGATCGCTGGAAATGCGGCGAGAAATATAGGTGCATGAAATGTTTCTATGAAAAATTCTTTCGGATTTTCGTCCAAGTGTTGCCACAATTTTTTCACCATCATATCCGCACCTATTAATGTACATACATACATACACACACACACACACACATATATATATATATTTGACGAATGTCAACCATATTTCTTAACTATCTATAAACTTTGATTGAACAAAATCGGACCAACAATTCCTGTGATCATTGTACAAAGCCATAAAAATTTTCCTATGTAACTGGTAACGATAGGTTGCATTCCAAGATATTTTACACCATGTAACGAACTGGAACCAGTGAAATCTTGAAATATCTTTCGAACAATACGTTTTTTACGATTGGCGTTTGTCGAAATTAGAGTTGACTTGTTTTTCATCTGGTCGTCCATTTTCTTAACGTTATGAACATTTTTTTTTATTTTCTCATCGGTACTGTATCCTACCTGTAAAAATATATTTCGTTAATTGGATCATTGACATGATTATTGGGAAAAAAATAAAGTATGTAAATTATTGCAATAATTAAATTACCATAATCGTTTTCGGCATATTTATCTATTACTGATTTTTATTTCTTCCCGTTAACTCTAATCGAACGTAGCTCTTGTTTGCATATGACATGAAGATAACATGCAACAACCGTATTTATATATTTTCTCTGTAGAAATAAATTATTTAAAGAATCCTTGAGATTTGTATTGTCGTGTTTCAGATATCTGCTGCGTGCATTCATATTTAAAATATTTATAATTTATGATATTAAGATAATAATTAGCTACGTTAAACGTTTCTTACTTTAATAAACTATTAGAGCGTAAATTTATGAGTCGTATAAAAAAATAATATCTATGAGTCAGCTTGCGATGGTCGTTTAATACGGCCAATCTTTTATTTACAACTGTTGATAAAAATTTGCTTTAAAACATCAACTACGCTTAAACAGAACGTACAAATAAATTAGTGGTTGCGTTCAGATATAAAAATATGCCTATTTACAATATAAGAAATCGCTTCTTGTGGAAATTATTCTTAGAAAATAATTTTTACAGAAGGAGTTGTCAACGACACACACACACACACATATATATATATATAGATATATATATATATATATATATAATGTATGTTCTAACATTTATATCAGAATTATATATATTCTAACATTTATAGTAGAATTATATATATTCCAACATTTATATTAGAATTATATATATGCATATATATATATATATATATATATATGTATATATATTCTAACAACTTATGAATTGAACTTGTAAAAATGATAGAAACGTATCACCGATCTGTATGAGATATGAAATATCTTCTTAGAATTTGGCTAAAAGTCTTGAAAGAGTGCTAGTTGGTCAGGTGGTAAAGGTGGTTGAGAACGCCAATCGGTTTCAGGATAATCATCGAAACAACTAGGATCACCAGGTGCTTTCACTCTCGGCCTGATCGGTGGTGTCAAGGCTCTTTGAGGTACCTGTTCGTGATTCGTTCGTACATAAAATTAATAAGTTGCTCGAGCTAAAAAGCGTAATGAGAAATAAGAAAATGAAAGGAAATGAAAGTACCAGAGGCCACTCGACAAGCTTGAACCAACGATGCCTCTTAACATCTTCAGCTCCTTGTCTCATATTTCCTAATCTCTTCGTTCTATCTGCGATGAGTAATTTCTTGATGAGATCTTTCGCGATGGGATCCATGTGTTTAGGCCACTCTATCCTACCGCTGAGTATTTTCTCATATATTCCAAAAGGATTATCATCGAAAAACGGTGGGAAACCAGCCAACATTTCGTAAATCAGTACACCGAGGGCCCACCAATCAACGGCTTTGTTGTGTCCTTTATTCTGAATAATTTCCGGTGCCAAATATTCCGGTGTGCCGCAAAGAGTCCACGTTCTGAAAATGTCAACGTTATTAACCAACGGAGAAAGAAATTCCAAATTTTTACGTGACGAATTGCGGTATAATTAAGTACCATCAGCGAGTTGATTGTCAGCGGTACTTGCGGAAACGTAGAATGAAAGGTGATTATTACGAGTGTAGAAAAAGAGTAATGCAACTGAATGTACCACACCGAGAGAATGAGAGACGAACTTTTTATTCTTTTTTTTTTTTTTTTTTATTTCTTTTTTTTTGTACGACGAATAAACAGTAAGATAGATTTAACGATCTCACCTGTCAGTAAGTTTTTTCGAAAAACCAAAGTCGGTAATTTTCAGATGTCCTTGACTATCGAGAAGTAGATTTTCTGGTTTTAAGTCTCTATAAATGATGTGTTTGCTGTGAAGGTACTCCAAAGCGCAGACGATTTCAGCAGCGTAAAAGCAACTGGTTGGTCCAGAGAATCTTCCGGCTGCTCTCAAATAAGAGAAGAGTTCGCCACCGGCTACAAATTCGAATAGCATGTAGAGTCTGGCCTCGTCTCTACCGCTCCAAAGCCTGCAAAATAAAGAGATATATTCTCTCGTCCTCCTTTTGCTTTCCTTCACTATGGATCGTTAATCGCTACTTAATAGTGCGAATCGTTCGAACGAGTTACTACGAGACGATATCGCTTTGCTCGATTTCTAGTTACGCTTTTCTCTTCTTTGCTATATTATATCTTTACGAGAGATATATATGTATATATATATATATATATATATATATATATATATATATATGAAAGTTTGTGCTCATTTAAATCAGTATTAAATCGAAATCAATAAAGAAATTGTTTCTTAGATATCGATAAGAGATTTATGAAAATTAATACATTTATTACAATACTATATAATATTTTCAAATAATTAATAAGACATATATGATCGATATATTATACAAACTTTGTTTTCTATTTTCGAATCTGCCTAGAACGTACGGGCAAAGGATACCTATGCTTACATGTTGACGATGAAGGGGTGATTGACCTCCTTTAGTACCGTGATCTCGTTGCGAACGTGTTCGACTTGTTTCAGCCTGATCACGTCTACCATAGAGAGTATCTTCAAAGCGAGAGGTTTTCCACGATGTCTGCATAGTACCACTCTCCCAAACGTTCCCGTACCTGTGAAAATATATTCACGAATAATGAAAAAAAAAAAAAACGAGAAAAAAAGAAAAGAAAAGAAAAGGGAAAATCAAAAGAGAAAGAAAGAGAGAAAGAAGAAAACGAAAAGTCGACGAAGTAACTCGTAACGACACCTCATTATCAACGCTTTCTCCGTTCGTTTAAATTCGAGTCGAGCATTTAGCGCACGCAACTGGTTTATCGCACGCTTTCCCACAAAGATGATGATCGTGATCAAAGTTAGCGAGGGTTAACGCACCGTGACTAATTAGCTCGAACGCTTCTCGGTAGGAGTGATAGAGGGAGGGGGTGGCAAATGGTGGCAAGGTGGGTCGGTTCATTGTTGATCGGCGGAAGATTAAAAAGGGGAAAATAATCACACGAATTCGGTGAACAAATTAATCGCTTCACTGCACGACGCAAACACACATATACTCTCTCTCTCTCTCTCTCTCTCTCTCTTTCTCGATGTTGTTTTTATTCGAAGCAACACTATCGAGAAATGACTATGTTTAGAACGGTGCGGTTTTCTATAGATAGGTCGAACGAAGTTGGCAGCATACGGACAGGAAGATTCGTGAAGAATATTCGCGTCTGCCTTTCCCTCGGTAACGACCACTGAGGTCTGCCAACGACAGCTGACAACAGGTGTCGATCGACGGAACGGCGGCTACCAAATTTCCGGCGATGGCGTAGGTGCTCTTTAAATACGATCATCTTTATAACGACCGTACGACCGATTATCATTTTGCGAGAGGAAGATTATAAGTGTATATTGTTAATCTATGTACTCTCTTCTCTTTTTCGCGTTGGTTCTTCGATAAATCTTTCTTCGTTACATTTAATTTTTTCTTCAAGATGTGATGAACGAAAAATAAAAAAAAAAAGAAAAGAAAAAGAAAGAAAGAAAAGAAAATGTTACCGTACGTGATTTATGTTCTTTCTTTTTTCTTTTTTCTACCTCTTCTTCTTTAATTTTATTTCTTTTTCTTTCGATTTTTTTCTTTCTTTCTTTTTCTTGTTTTTTTTTCTTTTCTTTTTTTTTTTTTTTTCTTAATGAATATATATCTTCCCTTTAGCTATGTGAGAATATATGTATATGTATTTCTATGTTGACGCACGTATTGTACGTGTACGTTTCTACATTATAGCACGAAAAAGCTAAGTCTATTTTCCAAGGAACGACGAGGGTCCCATAAATTATTTTTGGTTCGTATGCGAATATTGAACGCGAATACCTAAGAGAGAGAATGCGAGAAAGAGAGAGAGAGATAGAGAGAGAGAGAACGAATAGTTCGTGTTTTACTTGGATCTCGAGTGTCAGGCCACCAAGTTCTATAGGTTGTTTTTTTTTCTTTTTCTTTTTTTTTTTTTTACATCGTGGACACTCGAACGGTTTGGTGTCGATCCAAAAGCTTGTTTTACGTTTCAAAGAAGAACTGCACATCTGTTCTGATCGATCTAATTCCGTTCGTATGTTATTTTACGAGGACGAGAATCGAGCCGAAACGACGCGATAAAATATTAATGTGTCTTTATTGTGAAACGGTTTGTTTGTCTTAAAGCATAACCCGTCTGTTTCGAGACTTTCTTCGTGAGTATACCACTACACATCCTAGTGTTTCCTGATTGCCTTAGAAAAGATCATGGAAATTTATAAGGAACTGTGCTCGATTGAGTTTCGTAACAGAATGAATAACTATGAGGCATAGCCTCGCATATAGCGAAATAAAAAGGCGGAAAGGAATTAAAACGCATCGATAAAAATTTTTACGAGTCTACTGGATTTACACCTGTCCATTTCGTGCTTCATCTTTCTCTGTTTCCAATGTAATTCGGATTTAATGATCAGTTAAATATATTGCTGATGGTCCTCTCACTTTCCAATGGCTTATTTTTTTCCTTGTATCATTAGTCTATTTTCGAGAGAGAGAGAGAGAGAGAGAGAGAGAAAGAGAGAGAGAGAGAGAGAGATCGAAGAACTCTTACGAAGAGTTTATAGATAAAAAAACCTTTTTCTATAACTCAATACAAAAAGCACTTTTATGATTCAAAAAGAGAAAGGAAAAGAAAAATATAAAAGAATTACACGTCGAACGAAATAATATGTATTTTCTTTTTGTATGTAAGCCCTGAAATCTTCACGTTTTTCTTTCGAAGACGTAATAATGTAAATCTTTCTTTATATCTCAAGAGAATCGGCAACGTCCGGTTAGAGGTCGTATCGCGAAAGGGGATTACCGTTGTCTCGAAACCGGTTCGTCGATTTATTTTTCGATCTTGTGAGTCACTAGTAAATAGAGAGAGAGAGAGAGAGAGAGAGAGAGAGAGAGAGAGAGAGAAAGAGAGAGAGAGAAAGAGAAAGAAAGGTAGAAACAGAGATAGAGAAACAAGGAAGACGATGCGACTCACCGATCGTTTTGACGATCTCCATGTCGTCGATATCGTATCGGGGTGGGTCTTCTTGCGAGCCCTCCTCATCTGACGTGCTGTCTCCAGACATCCTTTCGAGTCAACTGCGGGAGATCCCGCGTAAACGACTTCAAGGAAAGAGGAAGAGAAAGACCAAGAGACAGACAGAGAGAGAGAGAGAGAGAGAGAGAGAGAGAGAAAGAGAGAGAGAGAAAGAGAGAAAGTTCTTGTGATTTATTTCTTTCGTTAGCGAGGCTCTCGTCGACACGTGGAGAGGAAAGAGAGGAAAAGCTGGTTCAACGATCCACCCGCAGTGGTGTATTCTTAGATTCATGCAGAGCACCGAGTCGATCTCATAACTCCTTCCTTTGGACCCTTTCGCATAGTGTACTTAAATACATAGCAATGTCCTTAATTTCTCTTCGTTAGATCAAGACGTGATATCTAATACGATGAAATCTAATCGCGTAGGTAAGTTTAAACTTTAAAGTATCACGCCAACGACAATTCTCGATCCTATCGACTTTTATTGCACGGCACGACACGCCACGGCACGGCATGCATGCACGCACGCACGCATGCACGCACCAGACGATACGATACGATACGACACGACACGACGACGACGACGACGAACGAGAGAAAGTAGACGTAGGAATTACGAAGTGTCACTCGAAATGGTTCGAGAGACTCGCACCTTTCACACGTCCAATCGGAAGAATATTTTTTTCTCCCCTTCTCATCACTATTATTATCGACGATTTTTTATCTTAAATTGTCAACTATATCGACGCTTTTCTCTTCTTCTTTATTTCTCTCTGTTTCCTTTTTTCTTTTCGTTCACTTATTCTTCGGGTATTCTTTAGGAAAAACAAAATACGTGAAACCAAGGAAAGAAAGTAAAAAAGGAAAGAAACATGTAGACAATAACAACAACAAAAATATTCGACACTCGCGGATAACGCGTATCGTATAATCGTTTCTGTTCGTATAAATTATTTGCCTTTGCGATTATGCTTATTTGTAATATCGTTCACAACCTCCGACTTGTGTCGATCCGGTGACGGATAATCCAACGTCCACGTTCGTGAAGGAAATAAACAAAAAAGAAAGAAAAAAAGAGAAAAAGAAAAAAAATAAATGTAGAAAATGGAACGAAAGAAGAGGAAAAAGTATCGATAGAGATTGTTAGGAGCACGTGTACGTTATATCCAACGCGAAATAAACCGATCCGTCGCCTGACATTATCCGAGACTCACTGGCACCGATTTCTCCTCATCGAAGTAATGGAGGAGGAGGAGGAGGAGGAGGAAGAGGAGGAAGAGGAGGAGGAGGAAGAGGAGGAGGAAGACGAGGAGGGGAAGAAGATATAGAGGCAGCGAAGAAGAAGACGAAGAAGACGAAGAAGACGAAGTAAAAGAAGAAGAAGAAGTAGAAGACTAAGAAGAAGTAGAAATAGAAGTAGAGGAATAAGAAGGAAGAGGAAAACTGTTTTAATCGAACGTTCGAAGAAATCGTTACTCCTTCTCGTTCGCTCCTCGATCGCGTCGATCTTAATGACAGTTTCGAAGAAGGATACCTTCGTCGTTTCTCCTCTGTCACATGATCTCGCACAGTTTCGATGCCAAGCAGAACTAAACTGGTCACCGGTGGATCTCAAAAGGCACTCTCCATCCTTCTCTCCTTTCCTCCCGTCCCCGACCCCGGCACTCACCACCCGCCGCCGCCCAATGCTCCCCTTCTCTCTCTTTCTCTCTCTTTCTTTCTTTCTTTCTCTTTCCCTTGACCTCTCCGTCCCTTTCTCTCAGCATCTCCCCTCTTTACTTCTCATTCTCACTATCTCTTTCTCTCTCTCTCTCTCTCTCCCTATATATCTTTCTCGCTTCATCTCTCTTCTCGCGGACTCTCACCGAGCATCTCAAATCTCCTTCGTACCAGGCAGCCTCCGCCGTGGCTGATTTATAAGCAGCAAGAACGGATCGCGGAAGATCCGTGCTTTCGGTACGCGTTCTCTCTCTCTCTCTCTCTCTCTCTCTCTCTCTCTCGATCTATCTATCTCTTTCTTTCCTTTTCTCATTTTCATGCCTCGAGACGCCTTCAAAAATACGAAATTAGACTCGAAAAGCGTGAGCGGTCCTGGTCGTCATCGGACTGTGAATGATCGAGAGAGGGAAGAGAGCTTGCTTGACCGGATTTAATAAGAAAATTGCAAAATAGATCGTGACAATTTTTAGAAGAGTTTCTAATCTTTCTCTCTGTTTTTCTATCTATCTATGTTTGTCTCTCTCTCTCTCTCTCTCTCTCTCTCTCTCTCTCTCTCTATTTCTCTCTACCTCTTATAGTCTTTCTTTAAGTAAGTATATATACATACGTGATTCATCCAGGATGAGTCGACTTCGATCGAACTTCGTTTGGATTATCCACGATTTGTGAATATAATTTCAATTGTTGTTTAATGCTTTTTAAAAATTGAGGGAATTGGGGGTACATTTTATTGTTTTCTAATTTCTCGTTCATTCATATGTACTTTCTCTTACACATATGGTCTATTTGAATGATATCATCATCATCATCATCATCATCATCATCATCATCATCATCATCATCATCCTATGGTTACAACGAGGTTAGTATCTTCATATTCGAGTGATCACGATCGATCGTTATTATCCTTCGAATTTTCGCTTATTTTTGATTTTGGCGATAGTCCAGATGCATTTTGCCACCCGCCGAGTCGGTTTAGCGTCGAGCGACAGGCTTTTATCGATATCCCGTCGTTCGATCTTTCTTCGTATAACAATTATCGTACATCATAGACTTCGGATAGACACGTGTATCGCTCGATTCGTTTTTACAATAATGATGAAATAATACGGAATGATTGTTTTCTTTTTTTTGTTTTTCTTTCTTCTAACGAATATAATGTTTTTCTTAGAAACGAAATGTCGTCTCACGGATTGAAATAATAAAGTATACAATGATCATTTATATAATATTATATGATATTACGTCGAGAATATTCTTCAAATTAATCTTCTTGAGTAGGATAGAAAAACAAAAAAGAAAAAAGAAGAAGAAGAAACAGAAAAAGAAGAAGAAGAAGAAGAAGAAGAAGAAAAGAAGAAAAATAACATGATTGCAGTTATTAGGATGTACATAAATATATACCGATAGTAAGCGATGCATAAGTTTATTAATTCCTGACTCGTCGATTATTCTTATGTTATCGCGTGTATTGCGTAAAGTATGGAGTCTCGTCGTCCCCTCCCCCACTCTCTCTCTCTCTGTCTCGATGATACTATAATTATAAATAATAAAAGTGCTCGATGCGAAGTAGAATCGCAATGCCGGGTCGCACGCAATTAAGATATGCCGTACGACTGGAGCACGCAGCTGACATATACACATAAGTTGCCAATATGGAAAGAGAGAGAGAGAGAGAGATAGAGAGAGAAAGAGAGAGAGAGAGAGAGAAAGAGAGAAAGTCCATCGGTTGATATTGAGTTTATTGAACATCACGAACGTATGATAAAATTTCTTCTCTTGATCGAAAATTTGTTCGTATCATGGATCTTCCAGAAATGACCCTGGAAAATGATGTTTCGTGTTGTATCGTTCTAATCGTTTATGCTCTTTTCTGTCGGGGATTATTAGCGTAACCGAACTGAAAATAATAGTTTCCCAGAATCATTTTTGCAGATTCATTCTATGCCAAGACAACTGACTCCTATTATGTTTCCCAGCTTTATGCGAGTGCATATATTCTCATTCACCTTTGCCTCTTTCTCGACCCTTCTTTTCTTCTTCTTCTTCTAATGTTAAAAGATCGTTTTAAGATTGCTCGTTGGTAGACCATATTGTTCCCAGGATTATCAGAGATAATTTCTACTCTTCTTCTTCTTCTTCTTCTTCTTCTTCTTCTTCTTTTTCTCGTTCTTGTTCTTATTCCTGTTCTTCTTACTGACCAGAAGCTAAAAAACAAAGAAACGTTATTACCCCAATCTGTGAAGTGTAAATCCGTATAAACAACTAAACGCTATGAACGCTACCCCCTTTGTTCCGGTTAAAATTATTTTTGGCTACTTGTTCGACGATGACGTCCGTCGAGAAAGTGTGGATGACATCCTTCGAGTCGAACCGTTTTCACTCTTCTGTGTTACCATTTTTTAAAATTCAAGTTTCATTAATATCGCGTGCCACGAGACGAAGCGAGCCGTACAATCGGTATTTTTTCGAGAGACTCGTAATTTTTATTTTTTTATTTTTTATGCTTATTCGTTTTTTTTTTTGTCTTCTGTGCACGTGCGCTCGTGCGTACGTCTGAGTCTGCGTCTGCGTCTGCGTCTTTTTTCATTCTCTCTTTAATAACGGTAAAAATGTTCGGCGGGATAAAGTCGGCTTCTCATTTATCTCCACAATATTTATACTTTACGACGAACATCGTAGCGGGTTGTTAAAGATTAATGGGTTCCGAAGGTGGTATGAGCGTTCGTAGTAGGAGACATTCTCGTAGTAGCGAATGGACAGAAGTAGTCCGACGAGTAAACATCGCTTAAGTCCTCGAATATCGGTGTGTATCTTCGTGCTCGTCAAACGAGACGGAAGATGCAAGGAAGAATCTTCTCTCATTTCCATCTTGTTCGGATATGTGATCGGCGTGGGACAGTATCGATGACGTATTCAGTATCACATTTGAATATTTTCAAAGAAGAGAGAGAGAGAGAGAGAGAGAGAGAGAGAGAGAAAGGCGAGAGATTAACAGTACTCATATAATAATGCGTCGAATCTTCCTTAAAAGAATCTTCCAATTCCTCAAGGACACGTGGCACTCGATGACGTCCAATAACGCCTACGATTCTGGATGTCGATCAAGTCCGTGTCTGGTGGCTAGAAACTGAAAGGAGAATGGCCAACTGTTATGATTTATAAATTACCTACGTCTCGAGTATTTTTGAATTCGAATAATTCGCGCAAAGATTATCAAACGTTCGAACTTTGCGAGTCTTACAGGAGATAGATCCAGAAATTATCTTATGTATCTGATAGTAATAACTACCGACGAAAATCGAAGCCGAACGGAACAAACATAATTCGGACAAAAAAGAAAAAGAAAAGGAAAAAGAAAAAGAACAAGAAAAGGGAAAAAGAGAAAAATAAAAAATGGTAAGCTTACAAAGGAACGATTCGATGACGTGGCACGATCGTTCGCTTCAAGTGCGAACTCCCTGTTGTTGGATTCGTTCGGGTCCTTCATGGCTTTCTCCATTGTTACCAGACCACCGACACGTTACTCACCCACCATAAAGATAAGTCTCGTGAATTATGAGCCACGTAAGTAACGTCTAACGATAGAAAAGGCGCCCTCGGTGATCCGTAATTTGCTTTTAACGCGCTAAATAATAACCCGGAGAATTGTATTTAAATGCGGAGACGTTTCGTATCGTGCCACTCACTCGTGCATGATTTCATGGAAGATGAATAATGCATTTGGAGCAGAGCATCTGGATTATGTCATATATACGCGTCTGCTCTCGCGAATCCGTAGAATCTGCTGGTAACGACTTCTCTCTTTCTCTCTCTTTCTCTTTTTCTCTTTCTCTTTCTCTTTCTCAAGTTTTAACACGATTAATAACGAAAACTACTTTCTCAGCATGAGATCGTGCTTTTTTTTAGACTGTCCTTACACCACTTCCATGAAATTATATGGTCATTTTTCAACAGCGGCGAAAAAAAAGAAAGAAAAAAGAAAAAAAAAGAAAAAGAAAAAACCCTTTTTATTTTCATCTCGAAGAGTGTCCTTTTTGTTTGGAATTACGGATCCAAAGGATCTGCAATTCCCCGTGGCTTATGAAATTGACTGTACGAGAGTGAACACTTACTCGGGTCTTTCTCGGGGCTAGTCATGGCCGTTCGCGTGTCACGCACGCACGAGCGCGCGTGTGAAGGCGCGTAGGTCGGATCCGTGGTTCCCAGGGAACTCATGATCTACAGTATTTTTCAAGTTTCCCAGTAACGAGGCCGGCGACAACTTCCGGTTCCGTAGCGAGTTATCCTCTTCCTGTTCTGCGACAATTTTCCATGAGTCCAATCTCGTAGCTTCGAAAGACGGACGTTGACCGGTTTTTTTCCCTTTCTTTTTTTTTCTTTCCTTTCTTTTTTCTTTTCTATATTCTGCGAACGAGCGAAAGGTAAATTAGAACATTTTAGATTAATATTAATAACAAATGTTTATAGAGGGGATCGTTGATCGACCTGAACAAAAAAAGAAAGGAAAAATAAAAGATAAGAAATTTTTTGTATTTATTTGACACGTCGATTTCTTTCCAGACGAACCTGTTATATTCTTTCTTTTTTCTTTTTCTTTTTTTTTTTTTTTCAGCGAAAAAGAGAAAGATGTTTCGTTCGAGGGCAGAAAAAGGCACGACGCATTAAGTCGAGACCTTGGCTCGATTTATACACAAAATGTGGAGCAGGTGTCTACCTGGGACGATCAGGATGCAGCCAGGCCTGTCCGTTCGTCCGAGCAACGTGCACAAGCCAACCTGAAACCGGAAGCACCGCTTTCTGCCTTGCTGCCCACGAACAATAAGATCGAAAGATTCCTGAGAGAAGCGAGCACGATCGAATACCGAGGTGTTTTATCGACGATGACGATCGACAAAAATTCCTTTCTCAGGTCAAGTATCTCGCAAAATGGAGATCATTGTTTTCGATTGTGGAAAATGGCTGAGATTTATCTCAAACGAGTTTTATCAATTTTCTTATAACGTTGTTATTCTTCTTCTTCTTCTTCTTCTTCTTCTTCCTTTTTTCTTTGTTTTTTTTTTTGTATCCGTTAACATGCAAATAAATATTACGTCGAACAATTTGGAAATTTTTAGCTGGTTACATTAACTCGTTAAAATTTTGTTCCGTGAATGAGCCGTCACCTGACCAATGATAAACACCGATACGATGACGTTTACAAAATCAACGGGGAGCGGTTACGTGACG
>NC_057687.1:10625455-10637955 GCF_014466175.1 Vespula pensylvanica | reverse complement strand
CCGGAAGGAGGAAAAGGAATCTTTTAATAATCCTTCTTAACGTGCGAAATAGTTACAAGGGAAAACGACGATAATTCTAAAGTTATTTATATCGCGAGACTTTATAGAGCTCGTCTACTTACACGCGAAACCACACGAAGAGACGACGATCGGTTTTTATGTCCGTCATCCTTTTCCTCGCCACGTCAGCCCACGCGTCGGTGATTTACGAAGCGAGCTTCGATTTGCTGGTAATAAGGGTGCTAACCTTGGCAAGCTTCTTAGGGACGGCGATGCGAGAGATCGATTATGGATCAACTTAGACGTTGTCGGACTTAACGAGCTTCGTCGGACCTTGTTTCTTTCTTTCTTTCTTTCCTTTTCCTTTTTCTTTTTTTTTTTTTCCTTTGCATCCGATATTTACAATTGTCGATGTACAATTTGTCGATGAAAAATGAACACGTTAATTATAGAGATATAATTATCGTGAAACATCGTGAACGTATAACGTCTATGAACTATAATACTATTTAATAATATCTACCATTCAAACGTGCAACACGTGTCGTGTTTTAAATACATCCAGGTCTGTTCTACGAGCGACGAAATAATTCTGTCATCGAGGTGATCTCGAACGATTCGAAAAAGAAAAAAAGAAAGAAAAAAAAAGAAAAAAGAGAGATAGATAGAGAGAGAGAGAGAGAGAGAGAGAAGAAATAGAAAAGATCAAAGAGAAAAAAATAAAGAAAAGAAATAGAGAAAAAAAGAGACCGACTTAAAGATCATCGGCAAAGACGAATCGACGGACGTATGACGGACGTGATAAAGGAAATGACAGGACAATCCTCTCGATCTTCGCCATCGTCGCACGTACCAACTTCGTGTCGCGAAATACTTCTTTTATTTTATCTCTCTGCGTGAGTAAGTAAGTACGTGTTTGTGCTTCTCTTTCTCTTTTTCCTTCTTCTTTTTTTCTTCTTATTCCTCTTTATCTTTTTTTTTTTATTTATTTATTTTTTTTTTCTTTCGCGATCGTTCGCGGTATTCGGTCGATTCGCACGTGCGCGAAAGCTTCTCTCGTCGGCGAGAGTGCGTGCCGCGCGGAAATGCGCTCTCTCGAGCCGACGTTTTTCCTCTCTCTCTCTCTCTCTCTCTCTCTCTCTCTCTCTCTCTCTCTCTCTCTCTCTCTCTCTCTCTCTCTTCATTTCCTCTCCTCCTGTCCTTCCTCTCTGAATCTTGGCGAACAGGTTCCACGTGATATCTCTCCGCACGGGTTCCCTTCTTTTACGCACGTCTCTCGCACTCGGCTCTACTCGTTTCGATTCCACGTTGATTCGTTCCTCGGCGAGAAAGATCGCGCGTTCTCCTTTAGCCTTCTTTTAACTCTAACAGAGAAAAGTGATAGAGAGATAGAGACGACTGCTCTATGCTGGATAAGGAGACACGAGAAATAACGTCGTCCCACGGTACGATTTTGCTTCATCATCGTCCAGACTAGTTTCGTCTACTTCTATCTTTTTACCTGTTAAGCCAGGAACGCATCGGTCCAACCGTGGACGGCGCGAGACGATTCGATTTACGTTCCACTTTGATTTTTTCTCTTTTTCTTTTCTTCTTCTTCTTCTTCTTCTTCTTTTTACCGAAAGAAGGAATTCTCATTTTTCTGTTTCTACCTTGACGAGTAAATCGTATCGAAGGGGACGGTGGATGCCTTTTTTTTTTCTCTGAGAATAACCTTGCGCTCGGAATTCTTTAATTTTTCATTTTCGATTTAAAAAAAAAAAAGAAAAGAAAGAAGAAGAAGAAACAAAACAAAACTTTTCGGAAGTGTCATCCAAGAAACGTTTGGATGCCACTTGGACGAAAGGATTTCGAAGTGACGCAACCTGTTATCTGGAGCGAGGGAACGTTAGAACGAGTGTTAGAAGAAAGAATGATAGAGAAAGAATATAGAGTAAGGGAGTAGAGACGACAGAGGGAAGACTGAAAACAATAAAATACCAAAGGGGCCTCATAGCGGACCGTTCTGCTCCGTGCCTTCGTGACTTTCGAAACCTTATTAAATCACGACATAGATTTGCTCTCGGAAACGAAGCTATTCGCGTTACGCGAGCGAATTCTCGCGAAACGATTACTATAAGAGCTCCCGAGCTAGGTGGATGGATCGTGAGTGGAACTTTTTTTTTAGTTTCTCCTTTCTCTCTTTCTCTCTCTTTTTCTACTGGACAAAAAATACCATACACTATTACAATTCCCATCGTCGACATACTATTTTATTGCCATTCAAGATCTTCCGAGTAACCTTCCGTACGCTTTTTTATACTTCTTTATTATATATATATATATCTCTCTTTTTTTCTTCTTTTTTGTTTTCCTGCAACATTACTACTCGTTTTAACGCTTGTTTCTACAATTATTTATTTATTAATTTTTCTATATTTTTTTTCTCAAATGAAAATTTTCCGACGTGACTCGCAAAAAGTCGAGAAGGAAAAACTACCGAGAAAAACGGAATTAAATGTTTTTGCTACGACCGCTACGAGGTTTCCACGAGAATTTGCTATTAAATTTTCGCGGTATTTCTATTTATGACCTGACACGTTTCGTTGCGCATGTATTTACGCAGCAATTTGAAGCGCGTAGTCCGAATTACGGAGGCAACGCTAATGAGTGGAACTCGCTCGTTTCTTTTCTTCTTCTTCCCTCTCTCTCTCTCTCTCTCTCTCTCTCTCTCTCTCTCTTTCTCTCTTTATCTATCCATCTTATTCTTTTTCTTTTCAGCGACGATCGGCGAGACTCGTAGTTCGCAAAGCAGGAAACAAAAATTCGATTGGATAACGAGTAGGTAACAGAGCCTACGAATTTTGAATGGAGTTGCTTTCCCGCTCCGATCTTTTTCTTTCTATTTTATGTCGTTCTTGATCTCTCTCTCTTTCTCTGTCTCTCTTTCTACCAGTTGGTGGTTCTTTTCGCAGCGAGGTCGAAGCCGAGGAATAACGGTGTACGAGCGGACGCTGACCCGATGAAAATCTCGGAGAGATACGCAAGAAAGAGAAACCGTTGAGAAACCGAGCGAGGTAAAGAAATAGATTTCACCGGTGATCGTGGATCGAGATAAAAAGACACTACGCGCGAGATCCGGAAGTCGATTCATTCGTTTCTGCTAACTCCCGAACGGACGATCGTATCTCGATCATCGCGACCTTGGATCTCGGCGTGGATCACGCGATTTTTTCCCTCGCCACGAAAACGTAGCGATCCGAATTCCGATCTTGTCTGACCGAGGCGAAACGATTTCAAAAGACGGATGACGTGTCTCCGTGGATTACGTCGGACGTAATTCGCGAGGACGTGTGCTCGCCGATCCGAGCCGAGATACAGCGAAAGACTTTGCGGTTAAAACGTCGTGAAAACTCGAGTATACTTTTCTACCGAAGAAGTCCGTCATGTATCTCGAAAGTTGGGTTGATGATTCTCTCTCTCTCTCACTGTCTCTCTTTCTCTTTCGTTCTCTTTGAAGATACGACGAGCGATGCTTTATCTCATGCGATACGTGCCCGGCCTTTAACGGTGTCATCTTACCGTACGTGAAGACATTCCCGACGAACTTCCGTGCTTGATAACGCGAATTCTTATCCCTCTTGATCATCGTCGACGAGGCTATGTAAGTAGATACATACGTACCACGTATGTACCCCAACGGAGAAGCATTAAACGCCAACAAGAAAAATTTATCGATCAATTTTTTCCATCCTATCTCTTTTTCCTCTCCCTTTAAAAACTATCGAAAATTAATTTGATTTTCGTCCAAATCGAAATACGAACATCATCGAAGATATTAACGAACATGGTTAAGGAGAGAGTATTGCGATAGAGAAGTAAATCAATTCTTACATCTGGCGATCGTCGATAATCTTTAAATGATATTCGTATGCGTTCTCGATAAAATCGGGACACCCCGTATATATGTATATACGTACATACATTCTCTTCGTCCATCTCAGAGCCCATACTTTTTGCGATACCTGTTTCTCGATAATCCTCGCTTACGTCTTCGAACGTCATCGTTGTTACCTGCTGCGCTCATCGGACCAGGCGAGGCAGGTACCAAAGAGGCAATGAGAGCGTTCCGATCGATATCAATCGAGTGCCCTCCGTGCGAAACGCTTTCCATTCTCATGGTCGTCGTTCTAGGATGGTCGTTCAGAGCCAATCTCTAAGGTATCTCCCACGAGCTAACTCAGTTGAGAGAAATAGAGAAGGATAGAGATAAGGAGAGAACGAGAGAGAAAGAGAGAGAGAGAGAGAGAGAGAGAGAGAGAGAGAGAGAGAGAGAGAGAGAGAGAGAAAAGGATAGAAAAGATATCTTTAAAAGAATCTGTTCTCCTGCTCCTTTTGCTTGGCACCAAGTACCTCCTTTCCTGTTTCGTTTCACTGTCCTCTCTCGTCGAACGTAAGCAGCACTTTGAGAAGAGAGTACGACGGTGACGATGTCGACGACGACGACGGCGAGGATGACGGCGAGGAGGATCCACAGGTGCGTCGAGACACGTTGTCGAAGAGAGAAAGAAATACAGGACTCTGTCGTAAGGGGAAAAAAGGAAGGAAGGAAGGAAGGAAGGAAGAAGAAGAAGAAGAAGAAGAAGAAGAAGAAGAAGAATAAGGAAGGAGGAAGAGAAGGAACGGGCCCCGAAGGAGGTATTTAAAGTCGAATACGAGAGGAGAACGCGAGCGGGAGAGCAGCGAACCGGTTGCTCGAAGTGACGTGAGTGAACTGAGGCTGCGAGCTAGCAGGTAACGCCAGGTAAACTCGAGTCGAGCGGCAGCACACAAATACACAAACACACACACAGAAAGAGAGAGAGAGAAAGAGAGAGAGAGAGAGAGACATGTACACAGACAAAGAAAGAGAGAAGGAGAGAACATATTTATAGAGAAAAAGAGAGAAGGAGTAGTGGGCCGGCTGGGTGGCTGGCGAGTCGGTGTGGGTCGGTCGAGAGTCAGCCTGCGGCCCTTCTTGCCCGCGGGAAAGGGGCACAGGCCCGAGTACTGGGACCCTAGTGGTGGGGGTAAAAGCGGTAAGGGCCGAGCGTTAGGGCCGAGGGAAGCTGGTGGTTGCGATGGTGCTGGTGGGGAGGAGGCCCCGCGCCCTCCCAACTCGACTTCTCTTCTCAAAGAAAGAGAGAGAAGGTATGAGTGGAAGGAAGATAGGAGACACGGCGCTGTGTGTGACTCAGCTCGGAATGAGCGAATAGGCCAACGGCATAGCAAGAGCTCTCTGCTGGCCACGCTGCGTGTACGGGATACGTGCACGTACAGAGTGATCGAGAAGTACGGATAAAGACGAGCCTCTTCCGCCGTTCGAAAGAAACGTGCTCGTACCGCACATTGGCGTAGAGATCTATCTTTTCTATTTTTAGATATTTCTCTCTATCTTTTTGAATAGGTTCTCGATAAATTTTCGACGATGTTGCTTCAATGGCGAGATTATAATGGATGATCGTTCTTACCGAACACCGTACTCTCCTTCTCTAATGATACAGGATGAAATGGTTAAGCGTATCATTTGATTGTCTCTAATATGTCATCCTCACCGATTATATTTGCTTGCATCACCGGACGAACTTTTGTATCTCTCTTGTTTTTATTATTTCCTTTTCTCTTGTTTTTTTTTTTTTGGGGGGGGGGGTAGGAAGCTCCCGGTATCAAGACGAAAGGAATGATTGTATTAATATTTCCGGTTAACGTACTGTTATCTTTTCTTAGTTTTGCATTTAAATGGCTAGTGTACGATCTACCTACGTACCATTCAATGCTGAACTTTGATGAATCTTTATGGAAATTCGTCAGGGAGAAAATGCGAAAACAAAGAACATGGTTGGAGACATAGGAACATGATAATAGATCACCCGGTAGATCAAAGACTAACTATACCTGAATCCAACAGAGCGTGACTTTTCACGTGTAGCCGTGGTGGTACGGGGTACGTCCGTAGCGCGTCGTAGAGCAAGATAGACTTTGATAGAATTTACACCGGCGGCTTCTGAGAGAGAGCGAAGAACCTTTACGAATCAAGGACCCCGATGGACACGGATTACGACAGGTGATCCTTCATTTTTCCCTTCCTCCTGTTCGAAGGCAATCTTTATAGCTCATTTATCGCGCGAGAAACAGAGAAAGAGAGAGAACATATAGGTATATTGCGCTCACCTTCCATCATTGAGCATTCGCCAGTTCCGCAGATATGGGATCTTTGCTCTGCCATCAAAAGAAATCGTCATTAGACTTTTTGAAAAGAATCAACGACAGTCTTCCCTACGTTCTTTTCGTTTGCTTCTTCTCTTTAACTCTTTCATATTCGCGAACAAAAGAGACCCCTCGAACGACAAGGTCACTATTCACGAAGTTTTGCCAAATTACTAAATCGGTGATAATTAGCTTTGTAATTATCGATGTCCTCAGATTTGACACTCATTTTCGGTAGCACGTGTGCCGCCTTTGTCTTCTTCCATTCCATTCGAAGGTTCTCTTTATTCCTGACGTGTCACCAAATGACTCAGGGAGAATAACGAAATTTACTTTGATTAGTTTAAACGAACTCTTCTTCATTCTATCTTTCTCTTCCTCTTTCTCCTCTAGCTTTCTCATACCTTCGACCATATCCGAAGCGGTTTTAGAACCCTCTTCGTGGCTCTTCTGCTGGATTACCATGACTATCGCGGCAAGCAACTGGCCTATGTACACGGAGAAATGCAGCTGATGCGCACGGCTGAGCCCCGAGGTCAGCGACTCGCCGAGTCGGAGTTAGTGGAGCGCTTAGGCTCGCTCCAGGGACTTTATGAATTGGTGCATAGAAGGGAATAGCGCGGGAGAACTTAAGAGGAGGTAAATAAGCGACGGAATAAAGGAGGGAAATACCGGAATTGAACGTCGTAATTTCCGAGACCGTCCTCTTATCTCTCAGGAAACTTTCAAGAGATCGTTGATCCAACAACCTCTTTGACGAAAATCCAAATTTCCGTTTACTCTCTAAACGAGACTCTTCCATCGATTTCTTCCCTTACGAGAATAAAGTTTAATCGAATTTTTCACGTAGTTTTGTACGATATGTTCCGTCTTCCTTGTTCGACGATATAAATCGATCATCCGTAAAGCGAAAACGGTAACTGCAATCAAGCGGTAAATTATAGGGGCCTAGACGAACTAACGAAAGAAGAAAATCAAGCAAAATAATGAGAACGCATTAGTAAAGGTTTTTATCAATCAAATAAAACGATTGAAATCGTATATCGATATATAAATTTTATTATCTCTGGAACTGTCCATAATGTAAGCTTTTATATCGGAGATAGAGATAGAGATAGAGGTAGCGAGAGAGAGAGAGAGAGAGAGAGAGAGAGAGAGAGAGAGAGATAGTTCGACAAGATTGTTAACTCCGTTTAACGAAGGCGACACTAAAAGGAAACTGTACATCGGTATGGTCCATCCTTCGATATTTCTCACGGTGTACGAGTCACTTATCTCTGAACGTTCACACGCATAACGAGTTACGAAATTACTCAAGTTTAAAGAGCAAAAAGACTCGGAACAATTTTGATTTGATCTCTTTGGACTTTTCGTACGTCATCCTGATGGTCTCGAGGCACCCCACGCGGATACCAACCAAGAGAAGCGCCATGATTGTCCACCGTGTTCTATTCTTCCTTCTTCCTTGCTTCCTTTGCTTTCTTCCTCTCTTCGTACTGTACCACTCGCGAGATACAGTGAGTAACGCAGGTGCATTAACCGGACACTCGGCACCGTAACGCTGGCCTTAGGTGGCGAGAAGGAGAAGAGAAGAAAGAAGAAGCAACTCCAGAAGAAGAAGAAGAAGAAGAAGATGCAGAGGTGGAATATAGAAGAAAGGAAGAGAAGGAAGAGGGGAAATAGAAGAGAGTCTCTAAGTACCAGACTCTGCTGCTAGAGCAGATGGTTGGGATTCGAATTCCTCGGCCACGCCGCCATCGTTCTAAACCTAGACCGTTCTAAACTACGTTAGCTTCTTCGTGGTGGAATGCTAAAGTTTCTTCATGGGGTTGATGATAAAGCTTCCCAAGCGATCCGCATGCGTTTTCTTTCTCGTTGTTTTTCGGAGTTGAAACTGGCTTGGACAAGAAGCTTCTTTGTCTACTTGCTATCACCAGTCTGTGGCTTGTGGCTTCGATTTACATGGTTAAAGAGATCGTGTAATCCTTCGATGGATATTTCAAGAGACATTTTGTCACCAACGATATATTTGTACGTATGAATCTATGTATGTATGTATGTATGTATACATTCGAAGAAAGATTTTCCTGATTACTCGACGTAAATACATCGATGATGAACAACAAACGAAATTAATCCCGTATGATTCATCATCTCGTTTAGGAGGGAAGGAACATCCCATGAATCCTTTTGTATCAACTCGTTTTCTAACCGAGTCACGTCCACTCGCTTTCGAAGTTACGCGCTAGGACAATGGCTATCTTTCAGTATCTTTCAACGAAAATAAAGGAAAAAGAAAAAAGAAAAAAAAAAAAAACAAGAAAAAAGAAACAAAAAGAAAAAGAACAATCCGCGTCTCTCCTTGTTATTTTACTTCTAGCTAACATTTACTAAGCTTTCCCCCACACTTCGCCATCCACCCCTTTCCACGTTTCATCGAGTATACCAACGTAACGCAGCACGACGGAGTTTAAGGAAAAATAATAAAGAATTCAAACGTCGTCGTCGTTGGGAGGTAGCCAAAATAGGATATCACGTCGCGGTAAGTGCATTTTGGCACTCGTCTCGACCTTTTGATTCGACAGGTGCTCGCCCATGCCTGGGGAAGAGAAAGGAAGTAACGAGACGTTGTCTCGCGACCGATGTTGGCCGGCTGCAACGTAGAGAAACAGTTCGAGGACGCTTCGGTTATAAATAAAAAGACACTGGAGAGAGAGAAAGACGAGAGGAGATGGAGAGAGATAAAGAGAGAGAGAGAGAGAGAGAGAGAGAGAGAGAGAGAGAGAGAGAGAGAATGATGAAGTTAGAAAAGAAAAGGGATAGTGGGAGATGTAAATTCGAGATGTGATATTATATCTGAAGGAAGAGCAGGAGAGAGGTTGACACTTAGCTATGTAGACACGCGTCGCTTTCGAGATGAGAGAAGAAACTGGTTTTCATCCCGTAACCCAGGGAATATCTTTCTGAAACGGTCTTCCTACGTCTCTAGGCGACGAAAGCTTCGTGTTCCTGGGACTACCTTTGCGTACTCACGAGGGTCGGGTAATGCGGCGGCACCACCTTAACGTGGTCGGCAATGCGATCGGCCACGCGATCCTGGACAATGTCGTGACGAGGACGACTCCTCTAGAGAGAGAGACAGAGAGAAAGAGAGAAAAGAGAGAGAGAGAGAGAGAGAGAGAGAGAGAGAGAGAGAGAGAACTTGAAAACGAAAACAAGTTCTTTCTTACTCTTTTCCACTTTCATTACTCTTGATATAAAAAACACTGTTTATTTCGGGCCAGCTTCTTCCTTGTCGTCTGTACCAAGAATGATCACGTGATATATCGAGAGAAATTATTTCTATGGCTCTTGGAAAGTTAACTTTAATGGACCTTCTTCTTCTTCTTTTTTCTTTTTTCCTCTCTCTCTTTTTTCTTTCTCTCTCTCTCTTTTTCTCCGAAAGGAACGGAAGCTGAGACTGTTGCAAGGTCGATCCGAAGAATTTTGGACCGATTTTGTTGAAACCTGTTGAGTACTTTTTCTTTTTTATTCTCTCTTTTCTTCTGGACCGGGAAGAGAACGTAATAAATATTGGGTAAGTACAGCTACTACTTTGATCCTCCTTTACACGTAGTAGATACTTGTTCTCGGTGATACTGACTGTCCTAATGTTCGCTTAGAAAGTAAATCGTAAGCAGGGTAAAATCGTAAACGAAGTAAAAGAAAAATAGATAGAAATAGCTACTGGAACGAAGATCTGGTTATATTATAAATTGACTTGGTTATCGTATAAATAGTCAAATATAATTGTTCTGACGATAAGAGAAACTAGAGAAAAAGACAGAGAGAAAGAGAAAGAGAAAGAGAGAAAGAAGGAGAGAGTGAGTGAGTGAGAAAGAGACAAAAGTCGTTAGATTTATCGGATAAGCTCGTATAATGTTCGTAAAGAAACGCGTAGAAGATCTGATTTCCGTCAGGTTCTCGCCCAAAAGACAAAAATTTATGACGATCGTAGGAAAAGTATGTTTGCGTTTAATCGTGTCGGCACGGTGGGACACGCTCGTATTTATCTGTGGAAAGAAAGAAAAGTAGAGTCGGGCTGCGACGTTCGCGAGTTCAGGTCGGCACATTCGTTGGCCTATAATCGTTATACACGAAAAACTGGTTCCCGAGTAGTGCGACGTGTATCTAACGAGTATCTTGTATCTGATATCCCGTGGGATGCTCCGAAAATGTCCGAGGAGTCGTCCGAGATTACGGAAAAAGGGCAGAGGTCTTGACAAGATCCTCGAGCTTCGCCAAGACCGGGAAGATTACCAAACTTGGCATCAGCTTTTCGTTTCTCCGACATATTCGGAAACATTAAGATAAATATCAATATTTCTCAAATATTTCAATTTCTTTCGATTCGTAAAGATTCTAACACATCGACATCATCGACGATATTTCGTATATTTAATTAAAAACTCGTCGAGTAAGTTTTCACCAACGATTGCCGTTTCGAATCGAATTATTTGATATCTGTCGCAAGATACATATATCGGTGTTACGGTTGGCTAATGTAATATTAATGAAAAATTTATCGATCGATCGTCGAGTTAGTTATTTTTCCTTTTCATGCACCTGACCGACGATCTTTTCCGGACTCACCCCTCTGGAGAATGCTTCCGTTGCATTACGAATTCCTCTTTGTATAAGGCCGACGGAAGTCGGTCATTCGAAAGGCGTCGTTGTCCCTGACCCTACATTATTTCCTCGAATTGTTCACGTCTTATTCAATCGTGTCAGTTTTCTTAGAGAGAAAGAAAGAGAGGGAGAGAAATAGGGAGAGAGAGAGAGAGAGAGAGAGAGAGAGAGAGAGAGAGAGAAAGAGGGAGAGAATAAAAAAAAAGAAAAAAAAAATAGATAAAAAAGACACTTTGTTAGATCGAAAGACATATTCGTCACGGTGAACGAGATGGACGAGTGTCGTTGACTCGAGCATAAAGTTTGTCGACCGTTCCGTGCGTTCCACGGAATCTGCACGATGAACGTTCTCTAACGCTCGTTACGTGCGTTCAGCGTTCGTGTCTACGTAGCGTAACGCGTTGAGATAGAGAAGGATAGAAGCATAGACGGGGTGAACGATCAAGACGTACCGTCTTGGAACCGTGACTGCGAAGAAGCGTGCGCAACTTTTTTGCAAAGTTTCGTCCATCATCGTCTTGGTCGTCTTGTTCGTCGTCGTCGCTGATGTCGTCCTCGTCGTCCTCGTCCTCGTCCTCGTCGTTGTTCGATGTCGAATGGTACTTCGTTTTGACGTCAATACGTAAGCTAGGGTAAGGTGCCGACTTGGTAGTGGTACCTGAGTCACTCGCTACGTTGAAGATCTCTCTGTAACAGGTGTTGGACGTCGGGCACAGCCGCTTAGCTAGCTTCAACAGGTATGGCCTGCAGCCAACGAACCGTTTCGCAGGTGAAACCCGCAGCTGCGAAATGGGTGAGAGAGAGAGAGAGAGAGAGAGAGAGAGAGAGAGAGAGAGAGAGAGAGAGAAAGAGGGAAAGAGACGAGAAAGAAGAAATCGCTTTATTTGACACGGACTCGTCCTTAAACCGAGCCACTCTTCGAACCTTTGAACCTTGAACGTTTCCGACAGGAATACTTATGTCCACTCTGTCATAGGTAATAGGCATACTATGAACTTTTCAACGTCTATTTTAACGAATATTTCCAATCCGCGATAATCTTAGAAATATCTATGGACAAACTTGCGAAGGTTTCAACGAAAAAAGAAGAGAAAAAAAGGAAAAAGGAAAAAAATGAAAAAAAAAAAAGATCTTGTACCACGTAAATCCATGATTTAGTAGTAGTTGCTTTAAGGCTCGGGATTACCGATCCCGATCCTTTATCTCAAGTTCACTTTATTAGTACCCGCCGATGTAAAAATTGTATGAGAGGGACCAGGTTACTCCGGGGGGCCCTACGGCTTATCTCGAAGCTCGCAAAAGAGGATGAGAGATCGCACGCGTTCGATCCGATCCTCGTAAAGCCGACTGGAGCTGGCGGAACGATTTTTCCAAGTGGCCGACCGGCTGGCCGATCAGTCGACCGACCGGTCGACCGGTCGGTCGGTCGGTCGGTCGGTCGGTCGGTTGATCAACCAACCAACCAACCAACCAACCAACCAACCAACCAACCAACCGATCGTTCGATGCTCGCGCGCTAACAAAAAGGTCAGCGCACTATAGAGAGCACGGGGAGCTGGTAGAACGCACATCGCGTGTGATGTGTCGTAAGTGGAGTTCTCGGTGGC
>NC_057687.1:10619127-10625355 GCF_014466175.1 Vespula pensylvanica | reverse complement strand
CTCTCTCTCTATATATATATATATATATATATATATATATATATATGTATATATTTCTATCTATCTATCTATCTCTCTTTTTCTTTAACTTCTATCACCGTTTCTTTTATTTTGCACGATCGGCCCGCGAACGATACCGACGGCCTCTTTACAGAACGCAACCCTCTTTGCAGAACGATGTCGAATAGGCCCGCGTTTGTGTCTAATGCAGCTCAAGTTTTTCTACTGGGTGTTCGTTCGTAAACATTCGTTTTAATATCGTCAAACGCGATAATGAAAATTAAATTTCAATTATTATTATATTATATGATATTGGTAGGTTGGATACGGGTATAAATAATTTTTTTTTATTTTTCTTTTTTTCTTTCATCTTGTTTTCTTTAAATATTATTTAGGACCGTGGGTCACTACGATCGAATATATATATATATATATATATATATATATATATATATATTTGATTGCATGAAATAGATATTAATTGCGCAAAATTCAATAATAATTTTCTACTTATATACAATGAGTTTGAAGTTGTGAAGCTTGATTACAAGGATCTTACGAACGAGAGCCGTTAGACGGGCGAGACGTAAATCGATTAGTACCGGCGCAGATGCGACTCGTTCTGGATCCGTTATGCGTCTGCATCACGAACTAATCCTTCGTGTTCATCGAGAGGAATCGAGATACGAGTGTAAAAACTCGAGAGATCGTTTGTAATTAAGCCAATGCGAAAATCTAGGACGTGAAAAAAAAAAAGAAAAGAAAAAAGTTGGACACCGTTGTTGTAGATTACGTACGTGGCTTCTTCGGCAAGTAAAATTGGTTGTACACCTACATGTGCGTTTAAAGAAAAAGAAGAAGCAAATGAAAAAATAGAAGACGAAAAGGAAAAGAAAAAAAAAGAAAGAAAAAAAAATGCAAAAATTAATATCATCCCGAGAGATCTTTATGAATATGCACGAGTTATATGCGTTTATGGTTTTCCACGCTTCGTGCAATTATTGCTAAAGGGGAAAAATGTTTATACGGTCACGCTATCGTTCGTTCATGATCGACAGTGTAAAACGAGTTGGTCTTTGAGCCGTTCCTTCGTCCGTTCGTTCGTGGAAACTTTCGTATTTTTTTAAGTCCTTCTTTTTTTCTCCTTTTTCCTTTTATTTTTTCTCAAATGTAAGTACGTTCGTGAACGATCTACCTCGTATAGGGTTCGAAGTTCATAGACTAGGATCTGACTCACTCGGGTCGAAGTTCCTTCTTCACCGATCGGTGTTCTGTTCGTCACGTAGAAACGATCGTGATCGATGTAGGATCCTCCATCGCTGTTTTATGTTCAACCTTTTCTATTAGCCTTTTCGATACATCTCTTTTTTTTTAACGATATTATTACTCGTTACTTATCGTTCTTGTAAAGCTAAAATAAAACGAATTTTATTGCTTGTTCTCGTAGTCGACTTTACTCCATTAATAACAAAGATTAATTTCATTTTTATCGAATATATGTTAATACATTGCTACGTATCTTTCGTAGTAGCCAATATTTCGAGCGAATACGTTGGTACGTCCACCTTGGCAAGCGTTCTCCTTCGTTATACGCCTTGGATGAAGATAAACGATTTCGTTACGCTTTTAGGATCGCTTTCGCAAGAAATCGAGTTCTCGCTTGTTGCACACCTATTTTCGATATAATTATTCCAAGAAGGATCGGGAAATTGTTTCCACGCGAACTTCCATGGAAAGACGATTTGCGCGCGCGAGGTGTGATGCGGGTGTGAAAGCTTTCAAATACGACTTACAATATCTTAACTACTTCGTTAGATCCAATTCCAACGTTTCTTTTTTATTCGTTTTCTCTTTTTTTTCTTTTTTTCCTCTCTCTCTTTTTTTTTCTGTTTTTAACGCGAATGATAAATAACAAAAGATATGTAATCGCGTGTTAGCGCTTTAAATTCTGTTATCGATTCGTCCATTGTTTTATCACAGGAACCACCTTGACAGGATAAAGAACCCTCAGAATTTCTCATGCGGGGTAGAGTAATCGATTATTTTTTTATCTTTCGACACGCGCTGCCTGATACACGAACGAAGCAACGAACGAACGTACCAACGTACCAACGAACGAACGAACGAACGAACGAAAGAACGAAAGAACGAACAAAAACCATCTTTTTCTGTGTCTATTCGTTATCGTTGAGTTAATCGTTCTTTGGAAAACGTACAGACGCACGGACGTACGAAAAAAAAAGAAACTGAGAAAAACAGTTTGCAAAGTTGTCATATTTTACGAAATCATCGATAAACATTTGTCGTAGCTAATGATGAAGTTGCAGTTTCTATTAGGTGGCCACCCGTTAGATTATCGCGCTTCTGAGCTTTTCGTTCGAAGAAGTCGGCGGCGGTAAGAAAGAAAGAGAAAGAAGTAGAAAAGGTAAAGAAAGAAGGAGAAGAAGAAGAAGAAGAAGAAGAAGAAGAAGAAGAAGAAGAAGAAGAAGAAGAAGAAGTAGTAGTAGTAGTAGTAGAAGTTAGAAGGAAGGCTCGGTTCACTCTTGCAGAATGCCGCTGTTAGCGCATCGCACTATGACTAATTACGAGCTCGTTCCGTTCCCTTTCTGTCCCCCTCAACCCTCTCCGCTCACCTGAGCCAACCCCCATCGCTTGAGGCCGATACGCCACTGTAAACGCCGCCACCGAGTCATTGTTCCCTCGTTGAGTCTCTTTCTACGTGCCCTCCTTCGTCGTCGTCGTCATTCTTCTTCCTTTTCTTCTCCTAAACGTCGTCGTCGTCCGCATCGTCGTCGTCGTCGTCGTCATCGTCGTCGTCGTCGTCGTCGTCGTCTTTCCTTCCTTTCTTTCTTTTCTTTTTTCTTTTTTTTTTTTTCCTTTTTTTTATCTACTACAATTCCTACAAGTTCGCACATATCGTGTATAGAAACGACGTAGCTCGTTTCCCCGATTACACGATTCTTTTTATCATTTTTTCGGTATTATCTTAAGTACGACTCGACGTTTTATTTTTAGCATGTAAAAAGAAAAAGAAAAGGAAAGAAGAAGAAGAAGAAGAAGAAGAAGAAGAAGAAGAAGGAGAAAAAAGAAAATGATGCGAGGGAAAGAAACTTGTAGTGGCAGAAGACTTGTTTAACTTATTATTAATATAAAAGTTTTAATCTCACGGGATCAACGTGCGCGTGCGAGAAAATTAAATAAAGATTTATTTGTTATGACACAGTTCTCGGAAGTTTTTCTTCAACAATGTCGACAGACAGGTATAAACGTGCGTAGCTCTATGTCTAAAGAGTGAAACAGGTAATGTGAGACTAATCACGGCTGCTTCGCGCCTTCCTGATTCACTTGGAAACTATTTCGTATTTCCGCTGGCACGCTCGAGGAAACGCGGTTTTGCTCGAAAGAAAGCTCGTCTTCCTGTGACAGGGAGACGCGAGGTATAAACAAAAATGGTTTGTACCACTTCACCATCAACCGAAGCCGCTAAACATATATAAATATATATATATGCATACATACACGCACACATATATACATAATGTATGTATACATATATACCGTTACTCTTTATGTATGTACATTAAGAGAGCGAAACACAAGTGTTGCTTGTTGTTACGAAGCGTGGGCTCTTTAAATACTTTGAGTGTAAAGTGCATCGTGGCAGCGATCGTTACGCTAACGAACTCTGATCGAAATCTATATATCTAAGCATTTATACCTCGTACCTATCGGTTCGAATATTATATTTTTAGAACTTATATCCAGTAATAATAACTGTATATACGTACTTATATAAAAGAAAATGATCGTTTCACGTTTCCTCGATTTCTTTCTTTTCGTCCATTCACTGTTTCCTTTATCATTCTAAATAGTTACGCATGTTGCACGGAGGTAAATGCAAAAAGCAGGATATAAACAGTGCAAGAACGTTATTAAAAAAAAAAAAATAAAGAAAAAAAAGAACTAGAGCAAAAAGAAAAGAAAAAGAAATTGAAAGAAAAATGGAAGAGAAAAAAAATACCTGTTGCTTTTACTGACATTTAAGTACGTTCTATGTGCGAAGATCATTCCTTGAGAAAGACTTCATGCGTCATAGTTCGCACGTATTTACAAGCGAATCTAACTATTGTAAAACGTCGAGTTGCTAGTATCTTTCCACGAATAGACGATATTCTCGTAGGAGGATCTAGAGAGCCGCAGAAGATACGGAAGGTAGGAGAACATCCTGTGTCGTAGGACCCCCCCGTTCACGCTCTGCTGACTTTACGCCGTAACGCTGATTTCCTAAGCATCCTTCCTCTTCCACGGTGTACTGATTCTAACCGAAAAAAAGTCTGCGCAAAGAGAAAAAGAAAAATTGCAGATACAGATAAAGATAAAAGAGAAAAATATTATATAGTAGATTGTAACGTTCCTTGCTTTGTTAACAAAGGATTGACAACGATCGTAAATCGAAATATTTTTATCTTAGGAAAAAGATTTCGCACAACAAAGCTTTCTACGATGATCTTTAATCGTGATTTTGAGTGTTATATACTATAGAGTTAGGCGGATTAAAGTGCATCTCGTAAACTCTCGTACTATCGTTGGAATATACCATTCATGGGGTTAAAGGTCACCGTCACCTCCATTCCTGCCTTTCACTCGCGGTTATCTTTCCTCTTCTTCTTCTTCTTTGTTTCTCGTATTTTCTTATATTCATATTTACGTAAGATTTTTTTTACGAATTCTTTTCTAATATCTTAGAATTGTTCGATACTATCTAATTATTTGTTATCCTTGATTTATCCTAATTGCAAAAAAATATTGTCTTAAAAATTATACATTGTAAAAGTCGATTAATGTAATGAAAATGTTTATGATTAATATTAAATGCTAATTAAATAAATTATTACTTTGTAAATATGTTTCTGTAGATTTATATGAACTATAGAACTATGTGATAAAGTAGGAATCTGTACAGGAAATGTGTATTATCACAGTCGGTAATTTGATATCATTTTTACCAGTTGGTAACATTATCGTATAATCACTTTATGATTAATTAATGAAATAATCTGAAAAATAGTATTGATGTAAATAATGAATGGTATCTGATGTTGACTCGTCGATTCATTGCAAAAAATTGACAATGTAAATCATAGCTAATTATAATACCGTCGGTCGGTATAATACCCAACGATTTCTCTGTTCTTACGAACGTCGATATTTTAATAGTAAATAAATATGAATATGCATAAACAAATTCGAAACTATTTCTAAATTTTATAGTTAATAAAATATATAGAACAATAAGTTAGAAACTTTTTTCTACAATAAACAATGATATCAAATTATTAATCGTTGATAAGGATGTTCTAACTTATCGATTATTGATCACCTCGAAATACTTTGCATAATTAAATTCTGTTTTTATCTTTTCACTTAAAACTAAATCTTCAGCATATTTAAAGATCCATTGATTTCACAAACTTTTTAATAGACTTTCTAATTTATAAAAAAATATATAAAAATTCATATAATTGGCATTGTGTTTTTGTAATTTTATTCTCTTTTCTTATTTTTTAATGAAAATATTTCTACAAAGTTAATCTGTATATGCAACATGGAATATTATTTTCGAAAGGAATTGAATGTATATATAGAATAAGATTTCTATATTCAAAGAGTTATTACCAAGGTTTCTCTACGCCATTTACCAAGATGAGTTAAGATATTGCTTCTAGGTTCTCCGCTTTGATGGCGCGTGCTTTCGAAATGGGTTTGCGTCGATCGAAGAAAATTGAAGTCGTTAGAGGGTGGACGAGGAGCAAATTAGATCGTTCTGGAGGAAGGCAATTAGTTTGGTAAGGACAAGAGAAGGAAACAAACGAGAGAATCCAAAAGCAGGAACTCTACGATTGCTTGGCTTGTGTTTCAGAGAAAGAGAATATATATATATATATATATATATATATATATATACATAAAGAGAGAGGAGAGAGAGAGAGAAAGATAGAGAAAAAGAAAGAGAAGGAGAGGGAGAGAGAGAAAGCAACGAAGATAGAGGAGTAATCAACCAAGACTGTAGTCTATTATCTCGCTTACAACACGATTTAATTAAGCGCAAAACATTGTCTTGTACGCTTCCCGTATCGGATTTACAGCTATTGTGTCACTCAAGTACCCGTATCAGACTCACAAATCACAAATAACGTTAGTACGAAGATATATTCCAAACAAATTCTG
>NC_057687.1:10611627-10614127 GCF_014466175.1 Vespula pensylvanica | reverse complement strand
CGACCTTTTACTCCAACGTACTCTTTCGCGTTCGTGTTCTTCGTCAAAATTCTGACGAAATAATTAACGCCAACATCGTGATGTTCTTGATCGGATTGAACCATCGTCGTATATTATCCGTCAAACGACATCAAATCCTATGGTTTATCTTGGTCCTCGTTCTATTCAACGAAGACACTTATTATGTTTCGCGTATTAAGCGAAAGAGAGAGTGGGAAGTAGGCGTGGGGATGAAGGTAGGGGTAGAGGAGAGTGGAGTTATTCGATTAGCAAAGAGCACCCTATTCTATGGAACGGGGATGTTAACTGAATTACGTGAGAGTTTATCAACACAAATTGGAGGGTTAAACGAGAAAAGTTCTTCGACTTGTAAGGATATAGCCGCAATTACACCTTATTGCCTTAGCTCTGCGCATACTTCAGTCGTAATTTCTTACTATGCATAGTTGGAATCGTCTTAAACATCGAACGGCAATGGCGACGACGATGAAGAAGGGACGATAATGTTCACAAGAGATTCCAGGACTTTTCTTTAAATCAATAAGCTCTCTGGTTTCTTATTCGACCGTTCGATCGTTTCCTTCGAAATCATTAGAAAAGAAAAATAATTCTACGATAGATAAACATTCCAAAATATTTTTTGCTAACGATTAAAACGAAGGAAAATAAAAGTAAACTTTTTCTCGATAGCAAATCCGAAAATAAAGGAGAGTCGAGAGTTGCAAAAAGGGTCGGAGTTCTTTCTTTTTCTTCTTTTTTGTTTCCCTTAGAAAGGAATCAAAGAGAGCTGAATTCCAAGGTGAAGAAGGAGTATGCCGTTCGACGTCGAAGGGTGCATGCGAATGGGGTGAAAAAAGCGCAAGATAAGCTCGACAACTTAGCCGCTAAGTCCTTCTTCCTTTGGATTATCGACTCGCCCTTTCTCGTTTCTCTTTCTTCGTACGAGAATGTCGCGTTACCCTTGTTCTATTTCCTGTAGACAATACCTATAACATTCACTCTCTCTCTTTCTTTTTATTTCTCTGTCTCTCTTTCTCTTCTATCTTTCGCTTACCGACGAATGCCCGTCGTATATCACCCTTGTAGTCTGAAGTGACAGACAGCGTGGTCCGAGAAGGGGTGATGTACGAAGTCAGGAACGTATTTGTTCGATTAAAAAAAGAAAAAAACGACAAACAAATAGCCGGTTCGATAGGTAAGCTCTTTAAAGAGGATATCGATTCTTTTGGAAATCGATTCGATACCGATAAATGTTCTTCTATTCTTATTGCTCAATTCTCATGAATTTTGTATGTTATTTTTTGTTTTAACAATATCGATGGTAATATCATTGACCTTAATAAATAATATATATATATATATATATATATATATATATATATATAGGAAATAATATTATTTATGAATTAGGGCATTGAAATGGAATTTGTAATATTCTATCATCGAAATTGTTTTTCTTTCAATAAATTTTCACCCCCGAGAAGATTTGTTAAGTACGGCCCTGTTAAAAGGACCGAGAGTAGTCTATATATCGCCCCAATCCAAGGGACACGACGTCAGGAAGGGACATCACAACGTGACACCAAAGGGACAGGAGTACGTAGCGTGACATCCGACGTAGAGTCTTGATTAAATAAGCATGAAGAAAGATGGTACTAGTGCGAGCCGGAGGGAACGTAGAGACTTCGTGAAGCGGTGAAGCATCTTGACGGTCACTTTACTATGCTGAAGTATATATTACTCTTGGATGCTTATGTATATCCGTATGGTACGACGACTGCATTCTCTTTTTGTTCTTCTTCTCACGTATCTTCTCAAATATTTTTCTTTTTATACATTTTCTGACCTACATAAATTCCAACAGAATTTTCTTATGCACTCCTATTAAATATTAATAAATAGAATATTAATAAAACAATATTAATAATAATTAAATAAAATATTAATCCTATTAAATATTATAACATATTAATGAAAATAATTAAATATAAATAAAATAAAATTCTTTTAAATATTAAATGTTAGAATAGCAAATGAAGTATCGTTATTAATGATTTTAATAAATATATTCAAAAAGGAAAAGAAACATTAGCTGCTATGTTTCGTTTTTATTTCTTTCCTTTCAAAAGGATACAATTTTGTTTTTTTTGGGTATGAAATCCTTGACGAAACCCTACAAAAATTTCATATCAGTAATCACACTCTAATGCGTGTACCATCATCCATCGACGCGTTTACACCCCGGTGAACCAAAGAAAGGAAGAAGAATAGAAGAGAAATAGTAGGGGAAGACAAAAGCGGCATAAATCACAATTATAATCAACATACTCGAAAGTTACACTTGAAGGGCCGGGGACCCCTCTTTATTCTTGGTGAAGCTTGCATCGCATGAAAATTTATCGTTCAACTTTGCTTACCTTCAAGGTCGCTCGTTCCACTTTGCATATATTGTCTCTCTCTCTCTCTCTCTCTCTCTCTCTCTCTCTCTCTCTCTCTCTCT
>NC_057687.1:10606181-10611527 GCF_014466175.1 Vespula pensylvanica | reverse complement strand
CTCTCTCTCTCTCTCTCTCTCTCTCTCTCTCTCTCTCTCTCTCTCTTTCTCAACCTTTTCTCAGCTACTACTTGTGCAATCCCCTTTTTCCTCGAGCTTAAAGAAAGTGGAAGCTGTAAAGTAAATAAGATAAGTTCGATACTTTCGAGAAGAGAGAAACAACACTCGTTCTTTTTCTTATGAAAATATATTTCCATTCATACGATGTTTTATTCATTTCACGAAATGAAAGAGACGGGAGAAATGTTAATTTTCATATTTTATAAATGATTTCAAACACGCGAATTCTACTTACAAAAAAAGATTTTCTAGGAGTATGAATGGAAATAACGAAAAGCAAGAGAGAGAGAGAAAAAGAAATCGTCTCCTCTCGTTCGAGACAAACGATATCAATTTGTACGTAGTTCCGAGAATCGGTCGAACGATCGCATTTATCGTTTTACAGGAATTACAAGCATTGTTGGATATAAAAAGAATAGTTACCGTTTGCTAGAAAAAGGAATTTAGAGTAAAAACTGTGCTCGGAGGAAAAGAAAAAAAAAATAGATTACGTTTATTCGTGGACTAAGGCTAACCAGAAGAAAATAAATACATACTCGTGTTTCACATTGCCGACGAATAAACGAGCAACACAAAAGCCCCATGGAAAAAAAATCGTTATAATTCACGTTCGCGAAAATTTTCAACATACTTATGCATTGATCGTTCGACAAAGAAAAAAAAAAAAAGAATTTGTAGAAAGTAACTAAGACTTTAATCGCTTTTCGCGAAGTATTATTACTTGCGAAAGAAATCTAAATTGTAGGGAGAATTATGTTTTACGGAGTTAGGCGTATCAAAGTATTAAAGAGAGGTTTTTATCGATCTCCCCATTTTTAGACGAACGATAGTTACAGTTATTAATAGTCGTAGGTCGACGGGCCGTATCGTGTATACCTACTTTTAGGAGCTCTACGAACGACGGAATACTTGATGATGCATCAAGAGGGTAAAGGAGGAGTCGTTAAAGAAGAATTTCCGGACAGCGACGAATCACATGTGGCTTGTGAAAACGTCTAGTACAATGATCAGACAGATAGAAAAAGAGAGAGAGAGAGAGAGAGAGACAGAGAAAAGGGCGAACTAGTATTTCTAACGTCTATTAAAGGAGAAAGAGAGAAAAAGAAAGAGAAGGAAAGAGAGAAGGAGAGAGAGAGAGAGAGAGAGAGAGAGAGAGAGAGAGAGAATGAGTACGCGAAATGACGAATGAGTCACACGTCGAGGGTTGTCCTAACACACTCTCGATCAAGAATATAGAAGCGCAGGAAAGTTACAGGGATGATTTTTATTCGAGCCTTAATGGGAACTCGTCCTTCTCTTTCTCATCCTCCTTCTTCTTCTCGTAGGATATCGAATTGCAAGTCGAATCGAATCAATCAACGCGCGCGCGAGAAAGAAAAAGAGAGAGTGAGATTACCTTGTGAATTCAAAGTGCAGCCACGAAATGGCTAACGTCGCTTCAACAAAATTTCCACTAAGGGAAGAGAGAGAGTATTAGGTCAAAGCAAATCTCGTTTGTTCGTTACGAAGATAATTCTCTTGGAGGGAAAGAAAATTCGTTTGATGCCGATGCGAGTGGATACGTAATGATTTCTTTTCCCTTCGTTTTTTTATTTTCTTTTTAAATCGTTCTATCTGAGCAATTTTTATTGAATGAAGAGTGTTAGTACGAAAGGAAAAAGATCAATGATATATTTCATAATTTTGTTGGATTCTGTTTCGTTATATACATTATACGTATCAATAGAATTAACATAATATTTTTTATACAATATTAAGATCCCAAAGTCTCACACTCAAAATAAATTAGAATAATTAACGTGGAATAATTGTTTAAACTATTATATGCAGCCATTCGCTCGGTAGTACTTGCATCGAATTAGATTTCCCAAGTACTACCGACCCAGGTCTCACCACGTGGAGGTTGCTGCATCCGGAGACCCACGAGCTAACGGTGACTCTACTCTAAAATTCGTGAGACCAGCGTGATCAAATAGTCGTCGTTCAATAAAACGAAATCCTTGGTAGGATTTTTAATCGTGCTCGAACACTCACGTGTAAAGTGTTAGAATAACGGTGACTCTATTCTAAAATTCGCGTTCGCGAGGTCGCATGCACTAACCAAGAATTCAGGCAGCTAACTGGAGGAGAGTCAGTCCCTGCTTACGGATAGCAAACCATTCTACTCGGCAGCACATAGACCATCTCATTAGCATGATCGATCTTTTATTCGTTTTTAGCAATCACGTCCATTATCCTAGGACTTTTAATAGTGTCCGAGATCACCACGCTTGTGTCCGCCGACACACGCGTGAGTGTTCTTTCTATCCTACCCGTATTCGCGATTAACTATCGATTATGAAACGAAGCATTCGATGATATATCAAAATCCGGGAAGAGGAGAAGAAAAAGAAGAGAAAGAGAAGAAAAGAAAGTCGGAACATGCGCGCACATGAAAACGATAGAACTCAAAAGAAAAGAAAACAAAGAATATCTATAAGGTGTAATGAAACACATTCACGTGTAAAAACGATGAAATTGAAAATTACACTCGACCAGAAGTTATTTTCTATTTATTATATAGACAATTTATTGTATACTATTTAATTAATAAAAATGTATATGAGTAATATAAATGTATATAAGAAATGAATATAATAAATAGAAATGTATAATAATTACATAATATAAATTGATTTTATAGAAAAGAAAAGAAATAAGGAGAGAAATTGTGTGTTTGTATGAGTGTGTGTGTACATTAATTTTGAAAAATAAAATTCTGAATTTAAATCAATTTACATTCATAAGAAAAAGAGAAAATGACAAATTTTCGACTTTAATCTAAACGAATATTCTTTTTCCGTAACGCTTCGCAAAGAGAGAACTTGGTAGACTCTCGGTGTATTCGTTTCAGCTCCATGTGCACTTTCATTCAATGCACTTTCAATAGTCTTCACAATCGCCATATTTTATATGTTTCGTAATTATTACTTTAATATAAAACTTGATTTTATGAAAATAAAATTACAAGTTTAATCGAACTTTGAAAAAGAAAAAGAGTGAAAAATTTGTGACTCGACTTCAATGTAAGATTTAATTTTATTAAAATAAAATTATGATTTTAATTAAAATTTGGATAAGAAAAACGCGACTAATAATAAAACTAATAAAACGCGAAATTAATAAAATGACTTTAATAATAATAATCCATAAAAATTCTATGCGCATATGCCTGGTAATGAGGGATGGGAGACGGCATGTTACGTCGTCTCAGTTTCTGAAATCTACATTATTATTACATAAGAGCATTTTGAGTGACACATTGTAAAATTAAAATATGACTAAGAGCCATTTTCGAAGCTTTCTGTCGAACCTTTGAAAATAACTTAATAATCTAATAGTTGCCCTCTTGAGCCACAATTTGTGGGGGCCTCTTCGGCATATAGCCGCTTCTTTGCTTCGTGCTCTAATCACTATTACAGAACATACGATAACTATCGTCAATATCGAAAAACTAAAACCATCCCTTATTCTAAAACGTGGAAGAAAACTAATAAACCTAACGCAATTCTGAAACCATCCTGAAACGAAAAATCGAAAAAGCACAAAAAAAGAAACGAGAATTATTATATTAATTGCTGAAAATCCTGAGCTAAAAATAAATTAATTTATTCTGGGGTTTACGAGGTGTGATTCTACAAGTTTGTTTGTCTTTTATCAATGACTCTACTGTACTTTATTCTTTCAAAAGCAATGACTCTACTGAGACTTTTCTTTTATCAAGAAAATTAATTAAGTTTAATCTTATTTAAAAATGCAATAAAAAATCTTTGGACGTTCCTTCTTACAAGCGATTATTCTAATTATTTGAAAATGAATTATACAATTTCGCTTGTAATCAAGAGATTATACATCGCGAACGTCTTCTTGCTCATTCTTTATTAAAACTTACTAATATCTAGTCTCTATTGTTTCCGCGAGAGAAAAATATTTAAAAATGCATTAAAATATTTAATATTTCAACAAGAACAAAAAGACTCTATCCTGATCTAATAAATATATTAAAAAATAAGAAATTATTCACGAGTAAATTTCCGAAGAAATTTATTCATGGTCACTCAATGCTCTTTTACTAGTTAATTACAACCAATCACTCGTGCCGATTCGGACCTTTCGTCCTCGACATGATTGAGTGATCAGAGGGAATTGAAAATTCACTTACTATTTAAGAAGTTCTGCGATGGCTCCAAAACACTCGTCCGTGATTTAGTTGGTTGAAAACGAGGTAGGTCGACATCGACGTTGATTGAGATCCTCTTCAATGTTGCATAGACTCTAAACTCGCGGTAGTTATTTATTAACGGACGGCCACTGAATTTACTTCGCGAAACTCTACTGTCTTTTATAAATACAGTCTGTGCGTCTGTTAAAAAAGCAAAAACTTTGCGAACAAACACTGACTCTAACGACTACATTGCACGCAGTCGATGCAAATTCACTTATTGTTTAAATCGCGAAACGCGAACGAACAAACACTGCTTCTACTTTGTTATATTTTTATTTTAACGATACAAATACTCGATTTTATCATTGTTCCGCGCGCGATTGCAATGATTTTCTGAAGCAGAAAAATAAGAACAAAATTATTAGTATCATCGTTTTAATAGAAAACTGTTCAAGATATTACAGAAATGTATAATATTAAAATATATTTACTTTAAGTCTTCGTTGATACTTGCAACAAAGAGGTCTTGAGAGAACGGCGATGTTTACTCGTCGGAGTACAAAGTAGAACTGATCCGATAATCGTCAAAGTCAATCAAAGATTTGTTTTTGTTGGCGTTACACGTAACCAACGACCGCGAATTCGTAATTTTAATCTAAGAGAAAATAAATTAAAATTATTTAAATGTTTAATATGTATTCCAAGAAGTGTAACGTTTAAACAAATTTATTATTGTTTAAATATTTATTCAATTCAAAGAGTATTGTTTAAATAAATATAAAATTACCGAAAGTATTAATTTTGTTTCGTTTAGAAAGAGAAGAGCTGCGATGTGTACTCGTCGAAGTACAAAGCAGAACTGATTCGGCAATCAAAAGTTCGTTTTTGTTGACAGTAAATTAAGACACGGCTGCGAATTCCAAATTTAACTGTATTGAAATATTGTATTAAAATTGTTTTATTTAACGTGCGTTCAGAGCTCCATATGTTATGTTTAAGCAAATATATATATATATATATATATATATATATATATATATACATATAAAATACACATGTATACGTTTAAATATTAGTTTATT